>NC_080162.1:28040878-28258378 GCF_950295315.1 Erinaceus europaeus
CCTGTGAGTGATAGGTGCCACTTTCACTTTAACTTTCAGCACTATGTCATAGTCCTTAAGAAAACCTATACTTTTGTTTTGTCCTGAGAAGATTGTTACCATGTCAATAGACTTCAGCAAGACAACAATGTGGCCTCGTGACAGACAAATTTGTGATCAAGAGTCAGAATAGTCATGCACTTTATGGAAAGTTGTTCTTTTTTTTCTTTTTGACTTTAAAGCTTTGTTTGTTTATTATTGGATAGAGACAAAGAGAAATCTAGTAGGAACAGGGAGATGAAGAGGAAGAAAGACAAAGAGACACCTGCAGCGCTGCTTTACCACTTAGGAAGCTTTCAAATTGTAGGTGGGAACCAGGGTCTTGAATCTGAGTCCTTGTGAATTGTAACATGTGCACTCAATGGAGTGTTCCACTGACTGGCCCCTTTTTGTAAAGTTGTTCTAAAATGAAATAAGTATAACATGGAAGATGTGTCTTAACATTGTGAAGGCAAATATTTGATTAATATTTTTGTTCCAACACTTGCCACCGCATGTATTTGTTCTCCTAAACTAGCAAACCTCTTTTCCCTCTTCTTTTTTTCACATTTTCTCTTTGTGTCACTTATTCTAGCCTACATGGTGTCAGAACTGACCCAGCCTAGGTATTCTAGACCAGACACTTTCTGAAAAAGATCTGAGATGTGATGGCTGGTTGTCAAAAACAATTATGGAGAAAGATGGCATACCCCATGCTGGATGGTATATCTGATGTGACAGTTGGGTCTATGAGATGCAGTTTTAATATACATAGCAGGCAAGACTGCAGTGACAATTATATAAAACAGGTGAAGGCACTTCTTGCTGGTCAGCAAACATCAGCTCAGAACCACTTTACAGCTCTTTACCAGCAACTAAGTGCCCTTATTTACTGAGCGCCTGTCACTTTCCTTTGGCTGGAGAGCTGGTGTATTATTTAGCACACATTTATCTGGGGGAAACATTTCAATTTAAATCAGCTGGCACAACAGTGCCTCTTGCCAGACTATTTCCCTGTGGTTCTAATAGAAAATAACTGAGTCTGATCTTGAAAGAGAGGATGTACAGAGGAAGGAAAGGTCCATTTACAGAGAGCCATCTGAGTCAGTATCTGAAAGAGGGAGCCTATGACTGAGTTTCCCATAATGCTTTTATATCAGTTACAATATAAAGACTGTACAGTTTTTCTTTCCTGCTTAGCCTTTTCATAAGTGAAACTCTTTAAGAGTGAGAAAAAAAAAAAAGAACAAATGTGTTCACAACACATTAGCACTATAAAGACTCAGGACACAAAGACAATTTGGATTCAGCTACTAGCTATCCTTGCAGGAAATAGATAAATGGAGGACAAACCCCAAAAGCTATAGCAGTGCAATGAGACAAAGACCAGCATAGAAATACTGGAGCACAGAGGACTTCTCATTGTATATATTTGAAGGAACTGAGAAAGCTTCTGAGACATGCCATTGTGGATGAGGAGAATACATATGGCGATTAAGCACTTGAAATGTGATTAACATGATCAAGGGATCAAATTTTTACTTTTACAAAATGTTAATAAATTTAGATTGTGATACATGACTAATGACTTCCACATTGGACATCAAAGGGTCAGACTACTCTCTGTTGCTGTGCAAGTCTTTGGATTTACAGGATGACGATTAAATCCATCTTTTAACAGAGCAACTATTAAAATGTGAGCATGGTTTAGAAATGAAAGGAGATGAAGTATGAGCTATGTTAAAAGACTACTCTAATGGACAAGAAAGGATGGAATGAGGGCTAATAGTACAACTTTAGTGAAAGATAGAAATTGAGATAGACTTGAAACAGAAGTGATAGTCATGAAAGACCAGCTGAATGGGAAGAAAATATAGATTAGCAAGGAATAGTTGAGAGGGCCAGCCAGATAGCTCACCTGGGAAGGCACTTAGTCTGCCATGTGTGCAATCCAGTTTTGAGTCTGACTCCCACTGCAATGGAGGAAACTTTGATGCTGTAATCTCGATCTCTTTCTCTCTCTTTTTTTTATTAGTTACTTGATAATGACTAACAAGGTTATAAGATAACAGGGGTACAATTCCATAGCATTCCCACCACCACCAGAGGTATGTGTCCCATCCCATCCATTGGAAGCTTTCCTGTTCTTTATCCTTCTGGGAGTATGGACCAGAATTTTAAAAATATATATATTTATTTATTCCCTTTTGTTGCCCTTGTTTTATTATTGTTATTATTGTTGTTTTTATTAATGTCATCATTGTTGGATAGGACAGAGAGAGGAGGGGAAGACAGAGAGGGGGAGAGAAATATAAACACCTGCAGACCTGCTTCACTTATGAAGCGACTACCCTGCAGGTGGGGAGCTGGGGGCTCAAACCAGGATCCTTACGCTGGTCCTTGTGCTTTGCATCACCTGTGCTTAACCCGCTGACCTACCACCTGACTCCCTGGACTAGAATTTTTTATGGGGAGCAGAAGCTGGGAGTTCTGGCTTCTGTAATTTTTTCTCCACTGAACATGGACATTGGCAGGTCTATCCATACCCCAGCCTGTTTCTGTTTTTCCCTAGTGGGATAGGGCTTTAGAGAGGTAAGACTTCAGGACACATTGGTAAGGTCATCTGCCCAAGGAAGTCAGGATGGCATCATAGTAGCATCTGTAACTTAGTGGCTGAAAGGCAGTAAAATATAAAGAAGGACAAATTGTCTAACAAAAAGGAACCCCAAGGTAGGAATAGAGCAAATGAAATTAGGGGTCTACATGTGGGAAGAAGCTAGGAAGTCAGTTTTCGGTATATACAAAGGGACCCATGACTTAGTAATTTTTGTCTGAGCCTGATAGCTAACATGCAGGTGGAATGTCTTTCTGTTTCTATATGAAAATAGTAGGCTTTGGTGGTAAAATTCTAACTATGACAAATAAAGAGTAGATGAGGAGTTAGGAATGAGTTTTAAGACTGGCTACTGGGCAGATGCAAAAGCAATAAAATAAATTGAGGGCTAGAATAAGAAACCTTGTTTTTTCTACAGTGCTTAAGGGAAAGAACAGGGAAAGTATAAACTGGCTTTAACATCAACTAGACATTCAAAGGAGACAAAGAATGTTATGGTGCAATAAGAAGCTAAGAAAAGTTACAAGATAGTAGATGAAGTCAAACATACGAAAGAATTTATGGAATAAAAAGCTACAGTTGAAGCAAGAAATAAATACTTGTTACGTCAAAGATTAGGGCTTTGGAATAAGGTGGTTGGAGAGCTGAAAGGTTGGAGTATGTTCAGAGAGAAATATATGATAATCTTAGAGAATGAAATCTTTGCAGAGTAAGTACTAAGCTTGTTGGTACTTCACAGTAAACTGTTCTCCTACACAACTATAAGCTCAAAACAAAGACTATCTGAATACCACAAGCACTACTGCTACCACTACCAATTACCACCTGTGACAACTGTGACACAATGGTAATGAGACCTATGATTCATGAGCATTGGTTGCTATCATACAGTTCACATTTTGCCAGTGAATGCAGTACTCTGGACTGAAGACCACATTGTAATCACCTCAACAACTTAAAAAAAATGCATTGGTTACACTCCAGCAAGTGTGATTTTTAACTGGATCTAGAGTACAATCAGGAGGTAGATGAGCTCTCAGGTGATTTCCACATTCAGACCAAATTGAGAATCACTTCCCTACATGGTCCTTAGAGGAAGTATATGAGGTATGGAGGTTAAATTTTTATTATAATCTAAGGTTTAGAGAGGTTAAGTAATAATTTTAACCCTGGTTTCTTGGTCTTTTAATGATATTTATCTTAAACCATATTGAATCTTTAGGAAAATTCTGTTGGCTCAAAATGCTGACTTATATTCTTCCTTTTACCTCCTTTGACTACTTGCTAGCTTTCCTATGGCTGATAAAGGAAGAGAGAACAGGTTGGAGACTGGGAGTATCCAGTGGAGACACCAAACCAATTTTTTTCTGCCTGTTAATCTGATCTCTACCATATATATGGAGGTGATGTGTGAGGGATTTTTGTTGTCAGATAGATAACCATTCTTTCTGACCACAGCTTTTGAAAGACTACACGTGTAAGATCCAGCACTATTTTACTGTGAAGTAACAATCTTTCTTACCCCCAAAGTCGGAAATGTGAAACTCTCAGAGTCAGGGTCTCTTGAAATAGATGGACTGGTATTTTTCAATGTGTGGGCTAAATGTTTACACTGGTGATAAGATTCTTCTGCTCACTTCTGTCCACTTATATAGTTTGTATTCATCTGAGTCATACTGCCTGTCCTGAAAGTATCAATCCAATTCCACAAACACTTCCTAACCTCATGCCGTGCACCTTGAATGGGGTTTTGTCACTTCCTGTGCAAATGCAGTCTGCTACTATGAGAGGATGATAATCAATAGAGGCTAACTTTGGGGACAAGAAAGCAGTAAAAGGAGGGAATGAGAGACACTGAAAAGAGGCATAGGGTTTCATCAGGTAGAAACAAATAGATTTAGCTGAAATTAGATAGCAGAATAAGAGATAGGGGCAGAGGTAGTTGGGAATGTAGATAGACGGACAACAAAGGCTAAGAGTTTCAAGTAGAGAATGACATTTAACTTTTGACAATATGACTATAGTTCTTAGAAAGCATTAGTTGTGGGCATAGGGTGCATCCTAAAGTCTGCGTTGTCTTTTATTGTTCCAGGGAAGAAAATGTGACTTCCATTTAATCTTTACGGGAGATTATCTAATCCATAGACCATGTGAATTTGGATCTCTGATTATTGAGTGATGGTAGTAAAAATTCAAAAGAACTTTGCTAAATTGAAACTTTGGCACAAAACCTGCTAGTGGAAAGACAACTGAGCATTGAATTTCAGATAATCACTAAAGACAGTTTATATAAACCTCATCAATAGATGTATAATTTACTTTTTGAGATCCCGTTGTTTCATTATAGTTGGCATGAGAGTAGGGGGAGTGGGCAAGTGTTGGCACAAGTGGTGGCACACCTGGTTAAGCACACACACACTACAGTGTGTGAGGACCTGGGTTCAAGCCCTTGGTCTCCACCTGTAGGGGGAGTTTCATGAGTGCTAAAGTAGGACTGCAGGTATCTCGCTATCTCCCACCCATCTCTTAATTTATCTTAGTCTCTGTCTAATAATAAATAGATAAAATCTAAAAGAGAGAGAGGGAGGGAGAGAGAGAGATAAAGAGGGAAAGAGAATGTATCAAGAGTTGTGATGATTTGAAAGATGCATTGTCAAACATGAGAATGTTGCAAAGGGGATGGCCAGAATGGGGATATGCTTAAATGACATGCCACATGCCAGGTGGTTAAGAGAATGGGGATGGGGATTCGTAGAAATTTTCTCTTCAGTTCCCTTGGATAAAATCAAGATGATTTTTATAACAAAGGACTGTGTACTTTAGATGATCTGCCTTCCTACTCCATGGAAGGACAAACAGTGTTTGGGGGGGGGATGGAGTTTGAGACTATATCAGACCCATTAGTGGAAGTTTCCATGTCCTTCTGAAATGGCACTGCCCTTGTTCCTAAGGTAGGCAATGCTCTGCACTGGAGCAGTTGGCTGCACAGCTGGCTCTTCTGGGACTTTGGCAGTATGGCTTCCATCTTCAACTCTTGTCATCACCTGCCTTTCCCATTGTTCTGCCTTCTTTTACTCCCCCAGCCTTGCCTCTGCACATCATGGTGGTTCCCTCTCATTTGCAGACAGGCCTACACACATATCCTCTCACACATTCTCCCTGCCTGAAACCAGAGAAGCATTTTTCAACTGCTCCTATATACCATTTCATTACCACAGTATTCTCTCAATTCTGAAATGGTAGTAGGGGAGAAGCCATTCTTCTTTATACCCACAGAATGAACAAAGCTCAGTACTAAAATATTTTTCTTCACTTGTAACTGAAACTGCTATTGGCTTCCGTCCCAAAAACCAGAAAGACAATTATACTTAACTGTTTAGAGATTTATAAATACCACACTGGAGTAGCCTCTAGGTAGTAACTTTAGATACCAACTCCAATAATTTTCTTTTATTGGTTTGTGATTTAGATCTTATTTTGAGTCCTCTATAATAAGAGTAGTACATTTCATTAAAAGAGCTTACTAAACAATAAAGAAAATCTGGCTTAGGCCTCCAAGCAAGTCAAAGTACAGAAAGGGGCCTGCCCTGTTACATTTCTTCTGTGGACATCACAAGATGAATCTCAGCATGGTGGTGCAGATGTATTTCAGCAAAGCGGCAATTGCAGCTGTTTTCTAAATGACTTCAACTGGGGAGAAATTTTCCTACCCAGCATATTTCACCATATGAGAGATCCCCATAAGATACCATATACTATTCTTGCACTAGTTTCCTAGAAAAAAAAGAAAAGATAAACAACAGCAACAACACAATAGCTGTAAGGAGGCTGACTGAGACACCTAGGTTACATTCTGCACCTGTAAAAGTTCACATGCCTTCCATAAATGAAGTTTTTCTTGGGGAGTGAATGGGGAAGAAAAAGGGCAAAATAGGCAAAAGAACTTTTTTTCTGTCTAACTATATGCAGGGAAGATTCACTTACCCAGGTTCAGAAAATGTTGTGAAAGGAAATTTAGCTGTGGGGACAGAAAATAGAGGTGAGGCAGTACTGCCTGGATTGAATTAGTCATAATAGCCTCAGGCACTTGTGAGCTGCTTTGCTCCTTGAGTTTAAGTGGCTAAGTAGCTCTTTTAAAAATTGTAATTTCTTCTAAAAAATTGTCATTTCTTTCCTATCAGTGAAATGACATTTCTTTCCCATCAGTGAGTCATTCATATAGATAGCTCATTCAGTCTCACAGTTGAACAACTAAGTCAGTATTTATCTCCACTGTATGGATGAGAAAACTGAGGCTTACAGAAATGCAGCAATGAGGGGCTAAGTGCTGGCCCAGCTGGTACAGCACACACACTACAGTACACAAGAACCCAGTCCTCCGGTCCCCGCCTAAGGAGGGAACCTTCATGACCAGCCAAGCAGTGCTGCAGGTACCTGTCTTTCACTCCCACTCTATTTTCCCCTTTGCTTTTGATTTCTCTATCTCTATCCAATAAGTAAATAAGCAAATAAATGCAATTGAAATGAAAATGTAGCAATGTCTCCCCACCTGCAGGGGAGTTGTTTCACTGGCCGTGAAGCAGGTCTGCAAGTGTCTATCTTTCTCTCCTGCTCTCTGTCTTCCCCTCCTCTCTCCATGTCTCTCTGTCCTATCCAACAATGATGACATCAACAACAACAATAATAATAACTACAACAAAAACAAAAGGGAAAGTAAATAATGAAAAAATTTAATGCAGCAATGTTCTCTCTCTCTCTCTGTTACTTGATACAAATGTTATTACTGGGGCTACACAACTTGATTGTTCCCAGTGGTCACTTATTTCTTTGTTTTAATTTTATTAGTAACTTAATATTGATTTACAAAATTATAAGATAACAGGGGTATAAATCCACACCATTCCTACCACCAAAGTTCTGTATCCCCATTCCCTCCATTGGAAGTTATAGTAGTTCTACATATATGGGATGACTATTATTTCTATAACTATATGTTGATATTTATATATATTTGTGGCCACTTATTATTTCTTTTAGATGGAGAGTTAAGAGACAGGGAAAGATAAACAAGAGACACTACAACACCACTCCACTACTTGTGAAACTTTCAAAGCCTTATAGACACTCCCAAATGTTGACCAGGGGCTTGAACCAGGATACTTATTCACAAGTGTACTTTTGTGTGTACTCTCCTGGGTGAGCAACCTCCTTGCCCCTGTGCCAAAACTTTTATAGATGAACAGGAATACATAGAGTTGATCTCCAAACTTATTCTGAAGTCTGTGCTTTTCTCACTACACCACTCTGCTCCATGAGAGAGAACAACTATTATTCTCATAATAACAGACCTTGGTAACTTCCAATCTCTTCTGAGGATAATGGATCCACCCCTGGGACATTCAAGGAAGTGAATGCTGTAAAGACATAGCTGCCTCATTTCTAACCTTCATCTTATACCCAAGAGGCTGAATTTTATTTTGTGTATTCTTGTCTTTGCGCATCCCTAGGTAGTAGGTCCCGGGGAAATTTGGATTCTTTCAGCTTGATACTCCTTGTTGAAGAGCTATATAGATAACTGGATATGAAAATTAGACCTGGGAGAAGTATGAAGAGATCTACTTGGCTATGTTTCCATGAACAGTAATATTGCTTTAGGTCTCCTCTCCCAACTTCAATACAGATTTTGTCTTTTTTTTAAATATTTTATTTTATTTATTTTTTCCCTTTTGTTGCCATTGTTTTATTGTTGTAGTTATTATTGTTGTCGTCATTGTTGGATAGGACAGAGAGAAATGGAGAGAGGAGGGGAAGACAGAGAGGGGGAGAGAAAGATAGACACCTGCAGACCTGCTTCACTGCCTGTGAAGCGACTCCCCTGCAGGTGGGGAGCCGGGGTTCGAACCGGGATCCTTATGCCGGTCCTTGTGCTTTGCGCCACCTGTGCTTAACCCGCTGCACTACAGCCCGACTCCCCAGATTTTGTCTTTAAAGTTGTCAGAAAAAGGCTGAATGTTTTGAGATCCAGGTACTGATTTCTTTTGTTAAAAAAAAACAACAAAACATGCCAAGGATCCTGATTCAAGATCCCGCCTCCCCACCTTCAGGGGAATCCCTTCACAAGCGGTGAAGTAGGTCTGCAGGTGTCTGTCTTTCTCTCCCCCTCTCTTTGGGTCTTCCCCTCCTCTTGATTTCTCTCTGTCCTATCCAATGGCAACAGTAATGACAAGAAAAAAGGCAAAAACTGGGAAAGGTGGCCTCCAGGAGCAGTGGTAGTGCAGGCACCAAGCCCCAGCAATAACCCTGGAGGCAAAAAAAAAAAGTTACAAAACATACCCAAGTTTTATCTTCTATTCTGATTCGTTAGGTGCGACTGTCCATAGAAAATAATAGATAAGAATCAAGAGACCATGTTCACCTTAGAGATAATGACTTTGGGTGGCATGGTATGGTCAGAAGATGGTCCAGATAAATCATCATTTTGTAGGGAAGAACAGTTGCATAACTAGAGAAAGGTTAAAAAAAATGACTTAACCATTGCTGGGTTGTCTAAGGCCCCTGATGAGATTCTTGATAATAATAGGTTCATCAACATTTCATTTCCTGAGCATCATTTTGTTTTGTGTACTCTGCCTGAGGTTAGTGTCCCCATCCTGTCCATGGCCTATACTCTGATGGAGTCAATGGGACCTATAGTCAAAAATGACATAGACATATCCAACGGATTAGTAGTCAATGGGGCATATAGGATAGCACAGCATGGCAGTTTATGCAGCAGACTTTTGTGCCTGAGGCTCAAAGTCTTAGGTTCAATCTTTGGCACTAGCATAACTCAGAGCTGAGCAGTACCCTTGTAAAAAAAAAAAAGGCTGCATCATACAACTTACATATATATATATATATATATATTAATATTTAGCAACATTCTAGAGTACTCTACAAAATGTAGGGTGAGTCACATAATTTTCTGAGAATTACATTTAATCCACATGTTGTGAAGATGCATAATCACTTAGTACATTTTTTTTGCAAAGACAAAGAAAGCACTTTCACAAGCAAGAACTCTATATTCTGAAACCTTTATGTCTTTTCTAAAATACTGGCCTTTTAAAGAAAGCAGCTGATTAATAAATGACTTCAGTGTCAGATATATAACTATTTAAGGGGGATGAATGATCAGTGAGTACTTTAATGGATATATTCTGGAGGAAATTTATCTAGAAAAGCAGTATAGTAATCAATGAACAGATTTTTCTACCAGTATCATAAGAATATTAACACATAATGTTTATCAGAAGAGACAGGCTGTTCTAAAGTGTGATGGTCAGAGTGGGTGGATATGAATTTGAAAATATTGAGGACAGTTACAATTATTAGAAGTAAAGGTGCTGTGGGCAGATGGAAGGAACTGAGGTTGAGTGAGCAATGACACATAAGCAGTAAAAGACAAGTATGTATCATGAAGGGTCACTTGACTGTCTATTAATACTATCATTGAGGGAGCTTAAAGGTTCAGGGAATGATTGTAGGTGAAGTCACTGTTAACTTAGTAGACCTTCATTAGAACAGAATGACTTATCATCTTCCTTACCTCCGCACTCCTACAAGCTGTCAGAAATACATTTAAATACTTCGCATCACCTAGCTGCTTAACAGAGGTTTTTAGGGAGAAAAATAAATGATTTACCCCCAATATCAGTGGCTTGCTGAGTGTTATTTCTTAGTTTGCCCTCAAATGGGATTAAAAAAAAAGTTGAACTACTTTATTAAAAATTACCTACTTTTGGGAGTCAGATGGTAATGCAGTGGGTTAAACGCACTTGGCACAAAGCTCAAGGACGAGCATGAGGATCCCGGTTCGAGCCTCCAGCTCCCCACCTGCGGGGGAGTCACTTCACAAGTGGTGAAGCAGGTCTGCAGGTATCTTATCTTTCTCTCCTCCTCTCTGTCTTCCACTCCTCTCTCCATTTGTCTCTGTTCTATCCAACAACAATCCAATAACAACTACAATAATAAACAACAAGGGCAACAGAAAAGGAAAATAAATAAATATTAAATTTTAAAAAAATCACCTACTTTTGTTCCAGACTTGGTTGCTTTTCATGCACCTGGTCAAAGATGTTGAACATGTCCAGGCATTCTGTAATGTAAGTCATCTCATTTCTTCATCTATAATAAAGGTCCTATCCTTGACTTTTTACTGTCTTTGTTGCAAGTAACTAAGAAATATTTGTTGTACAGTGCCAAACTTAAACCCAAGGAGTCTATTGGATTGAGATTGCCGAAGTTAAGTAAGGGCAGAAGACATCACAATGGTCTGCTTTAAGAAGCTTTTAATGGTTCCTAGGAACTTTTCTGGCCACATGGAGATGGATACTTTTTTCAACAGCAGACTCACAGATGGCTCTCTCCAACCTGGGCAGGAGCAATTCAAAAGATAAGATTTGTTAGTTACATTGATGATGGAATCACAAATGGGTGTCAGAGTAACACATTATGTAGGGTGAGCAGACCAGGTTCTAAATCTCAGCTTTGTTAGACATATTATTTGATTTTGGCTAACATTTTATGATTTACTTTCTTCTTCTCGTAGGCAGTCCCACCAAAATATGTTGAAGGATCTTGTGTGATCACTGCAGAAGGATTTTATAAATTGTCAATGACTACAGAAATTGCACTTTGTAATAGAAGCTTACTTAACTAAAGCAGAGGTGGGGATACGGAACAGACAGTTGACATGCAAATTCCAGTTCTGTGACCTATTATTAGATCTGGGAAAATTATGTAACCTCTTTGGGCCTCGATCTTCCATTGCACAAATCAGAGAAAGTCACTTTTTGTTCAAGATACTCTTGCATCTGTTGGCCAATCTTCTTAATATACTAACTCTGCTTGAACAGAGTTCTAGCCATCTGGAAATATAGGACAATACATTGTAGTAAATATTCAAATATACCATGTCCAGGTTGTGAGTGCTATCCACAGACAAGTCAAGCAACCAGTCTTCTTCTTCTAGCGTTTACCAGCAACCAGTCTAAACATATATGACAACCATGAGTGAATACCTGCAAAACAGTTGCTAGGATATAGTTAGAAATGTATTTTTTTTTTTAGTATTATTTACTTGTGTGTCATTAGGAAAGAACCAAAGCACCACTGTGGCATTTGTGATGCTTGGGATTGAATTTAGGCCTCTTACTTAAGAAGTCAAAGATTTGTCCACAATACTACCTCCTGGGATGCAATTGTTAGAGATTTAATATGCTGCGGAGTGAACTCAGGGTTTTGTACTTGTGTAACTCCCTGGGCACAGATTTCTTGGATTTTATTTAGAGGAAGAGATACTGTGAGAGAATAAAGACACTGGAGCACTGCCCCACCATAATGGTGTTCCTCTAGTGCCATCCACAGTGCTCCTATGTGTTGCTGGGGCCTGAACACAGGGCTTGTTGTAGCATACTCTATTGGTTATGCTTTTTCTTGGCCTGAATTAGCTACTTTTGTTTTTATTATTAAATTGGATTTTTAAAAAATCATTTCCCTTTCATTCAGTCCCCCAAAATAACAAAAGTCAAGGAAAGGTTATCCATTTGCACCAGACAGCTAGAATTTATGTTAATGCTACTTGTCTATAGACATGCATAAAAATAGACCATGGTAGAAACCATGACACCTTTGGGGCATGAGCAGTCCAAATAAAGTGGATTTGTAAGTCCAACTCCTATAAAGGAGTTGAAGAGGAATCAAAGTAAATTGACTGTGACCACTAAGATTTTTCTGTAGAGGACCAATAGTATGATACAATGGTGCCTCCCTATGAAGCAGAGAAGCTAGGTTTCAAACAGCTAATCAATGAAGGACTCATACACTTTATGGAAATTGACTATGGGAATATCCCTGGTATTTGGGTGAAATGGCACCAATCCACAGTTGCTACTACAGAGTAAGGCCCATGTAGTGCCAGCTAGGTCCTCTTTCCCTCAGACATATGGCATATTGAATAAGAGGTGTTAAATCAATTTAAATATGTAAAATAATAGGGTCTTTTCCCTACATCACCATAGATATATGAAGAAATATTCGTATGCAAATTCAAGAAATGTACTTTGATGACTGATATTTCAATCTCAATTAAACACTGCAGTCAGTCAAAGAACTTTAAAACTTCCCCAAGCTTAGGAGACACTCCTCTGAGATCAATTAATCCAGACCCTGGGCATAGAAGGTAGGCATCAGATATTGCAAGGTGCAGCCCAAGTTGGGAAGCACAGACCCATTCCCCTCTTTTCTCAGGGTAACAGTTGCAAGCCTCCTACTGGGTGGGACTTCTGTCTCCAGAAAACTCTAGCAACCTCTTCTCAGTAATTGCTGGGATGCTCAGAAGGCAAGTAGTGGACTTTATATAAATACTGGATGTATAAGAGACAAACTTTAACTCACAAACTTGGTGGTTTCCAGTCTATTACTATCCTGATCTAAAAGATCTGTGAAAATAACCAAGGGGCTAATGAATGACTAATCAATGAAGGAAGTAGGAAAAGTTTGAAAATCAATCAGACTCCAGTCTAAAGACAAGCAAAGACTATAAATTATAAGAACGTCAGGGTTGAGGTTTCACATTTAATCTATAAACCTACTTTTAATCGGCCCTCAGGTGATTATAAATTCATAGTAGCTTTATTTTTATTGAGGCTATTTGAGTTAGTTTTATATTTCTAAAGAAAGCCCAGGTATGCCTCCTTATTTATTTATTTATTTATTTATTTGTATTTGTATAGTGAGAAATTAAAAACATTCTTTTTATGAGCATTAATTATATACCATATTACATACCATGTAAGGAAGCAACTGCCTCTATGTTATGAAATATTAAATCAAAATGCTTCCCATTCCCAAATGTCCCAGAGATAAATACGGCAGTATTTTGAAGCCCCTCTTGGAGCTGTTTTGCCTGCAAATTTATTGTTTTGTCTCCATTTTCAGAAAGCCCTGTTTTCTGTGAAGTATAGCACTCTAGGTAGTTTTTAAGGCGCAAACTCCTCTGGAGTTGCCTGTGTAGGCAACAACTTTTATGTAGATGGCACACGAGGGAGGGCGTGCTGATCGGCTCCTTTAAGATGACAAATGAGCAGAGAGTGTTATTGTCTTTGATTGCATGCCTTACATCATCTGTATGTAGGAATAAGAGGGCCATACTTTATCTTTAGCCATTTTATAAATATTTAAGTCCTTATAGTTGCCTAAAGATATTAAAGCATATATTATAGTAGTCGGAATATAAATATTATATATAGCATAAGATACCAAAGTAGTTTAATGAATTCATAATTTTCTGTTCACATTTATTGGAATGTGTTTTATGTTCCAAAAGTTCCATTTAAAGAATAAGATACCATTCTGCTTCCTGACAGCACACCAAGTATTGGCCAATGTTTCTGGTGGGATTTCAGTTCCTCTGACTGTAGAGGCTTTCGTCAGAAAGTAGGGAGTCAGGATGTCAGGAAGTCAGGGCCCTGAGATATATTTTCTCTATCTCTGCATTAAAGTATCTACATATACAATTCGTACACACACATTCACACCACACCACACACACACACACACACACACACACACACACACACACCTCACACATGAATAACTTTTTTGAGTAAGTGTTTTGTGCTTATTTAAACCATACAGTTTTTTTAAAAGTTTTTTTTATTATCTTTATTTATTGGATAGAGACAGCCAGAAAGCCAGAGGAAGGGGGATATAGAAAAGAAGAGAGACAGAGAGACACCTACAACCTTGTTTTACCACTTGAAAAGCTTTCCCCCTGCAAGTGGAGACCTGGGGCTTGGACCCAGGTCCTTACGCATTGTAACATGTGCGCTCAACCAGGTGCACCACCGCCCAGCACCAACCATTCAGCTTTATAAAGAAAAAGAAAAAAAAATGTATACCTCTTTTTGTATTTCAAGGAGACTGATTAAAATGAATATGAAGAAAAATGAAGATGTAGTTTGCAGTTTTCTTGGTCTGCACCACACCATTTTGTAAATGGGGATCCAGGCCCTTCTGGCCAATATATAGCCTGAATCAGGATGTTAATTATGTTAGTGATTTTCCAGTGCTTCTTGAATAGTTCCTCCCTAAGTCAGAGTTCCAGTTTGCTTGTTCCTTTTCTGAAATACAAGGGAGTTACCAGAAGAATATTACTGCACCTCTTCTCAATTTCCCAGTGAAATATAAATACTCGCCTTTTTAATATTTCACAAAGTTTCTTCAGCTCCCAGCGGGAGTCCATGCTGGGTAATGTTTGCTAATTACCAACAACAAAACTAGACATACAATGCTGGTAAATTACCTGACCCTTTCCATTTTAATGAGACAACAAGGATTTCATGAAGTGATGTTGTTTCACTGGTTAATGGTGTCAGCAATGTTGTAATTGTGGGTTGAGAAACATTAGCCAAACAACCACATGTAGAAAGGGCTTTCTCTAGACAAGCCCTTTGGAGACTAGAGCCATATTATCATTAAGCCTTTGTCATTTGCATGCTGCTAATCACTTACTTTATTATCTCATGTATCCATTGTCTTTCTTTAATTGCTCTTTAAATTAAAATTAAAAATAGTTCTGAAGCCCACAGTGTCTGGGATAGCATCTTGATTATGAAGATAACTTCAGTAAAATGCAGCAACTGGTGATGTATTACCAGGATTATGAGAGAGTCCCACTGTTATGTACTATCCCTGTAGGCGCCAGGGGCCTAATTGCAGCAGTTTCTCTTCCTTTAGCCTATCCTGTTTGTTTAATAAATGGTTATTTATGGCTTTTTCGACCATTATAACAACTTTGGAGAAAGTACATCCTTTTCATTGATTTGGGCACTGACACTTTATTCACTGGGCAAAGGATGAAATTCTGTTGAAAAGCAGGTTCTGCACTGAGCTTTTCAGACCTCTGAGAAGAGATCGTTTTGATTCTTCTTGTTGGTTTATTCTGCAGAAGCTTGTTTTTTATATTTGGGGTCGTGAATGAGACAAACTTTAGAACTTAACAGAGTTTTAGAGCCGTCGCCATTTTACAGGTGAAAAAAACAAGGACTAGAACAGTTATCCTAACTGTGATCACATAGAAGAAAAATGAATAGGTTATCTATAAGTAAGGGAAATAGATACAAGGTCTCTAATGGAAAAACTATGCTTATAGACTCCTGAGAGAGAATGCGATGTAATGTCTAGAATTGTGTTATGCAAGCTATGTAGTCATCATCATATAGTCTTCATGTGGAATATTCCTAGGATGCGTGTGTTGTTGCTTTACTGACTTTAAACTGTTTGACTAGATATTGGAAAGAAGGCTGGGTCTAATGCTTCCTTAAAAAAAAAAACCTTTGAATGAATATTTAATGATTAAATCCACAGTTATCATTGCTCCAGGAGTACATAGGATTCTAATGATAGATTTTTTCCAGAGTCAGAAAAGATTGGGGCATTGCTTTATCTACCTCTAGTTTATATATCAGAAGACCAAGTTTGTAAAAGATGTTGAATATAGGGGTTACCCAGTTAGATGCACATATTACCAAGAACAAGGACCCTGGTTTAGCCCCTGCTCCCCACCTGCAGGGGGTCTGCTTCATGAGGAGAGCAGTGAAGCAGGTCTGCAGTTGTTTTTCTCTCAATTTCTCTTCATCCTATCCAAAAAAAAAAAAAGAAAAGAAAAGAAAGAAAGAGAGAAAAGGAAAGAGAAAAAAAGAAAAAGGAAAAGCAGGGGATTCATAGTGCTAGAACCAGACCCCAGCAATAATCCTGGTGGCAATAAAAAATAAAATAAGGGAGTCAGATGGTAGCACAGTGGGTTAAGCTCAGGTGGTGCTAAGTGAAAGGACTGGCATAAAGATCCTGATTCAAGCCCCCAGCTCCCCACCCGCAGGGGAATCGATTCACAGGCGGTGAAGCAGGTCTGCAGGTGTCTGTCTTTCTCCCCCCCCCCTGTCTTCCCTTCCTCTCTTCTTTTCTCTCTGTCCTATCCAACAACAACATCAATAATAAGTACAACAATAAAACAAGGACAACAAAAGGAAATAAATTAATTAATTAAATTAAATTAAATGAAAGTAAAAGACATGAATATTGTTAATATCACAGGCAACAAGGAGCTGATATAGGGGCTAAAACTCATGTATTTTGACTCTCAGTCAATTTCTTTATGTTTATGAGTGTGGGTTTCCCAGGCCAAATTTTTCAGTCATGGAGAAATACAGAGTGAGGAAGAGATACCACTGCACTGGAGTCACGCCATCCTCTCTCACCCCCATTACTAGGGTACTTACATGTGATACCAGGGTTCAAACCTGGATCATATGCATGGTAAGTCACATGTTAGCAGTGTATTTTTACATACTACTACTACCAATTTTTACTACTACCATTACTGCCACTACTATGACTGCTGCTACTACTACTACAACCAGCAGCAGCAACAAGTTCTTGTTCTGTGTTAAGCATTGTAAATTGGTTAGCAATATTATGTAATTACTTTAATGTTCATATCACATTACAAACCCATTATATAGATAAGGAGACTAAGTTACAAATTTCAGGAAAATCACCAATATCACAAAATGAAACTGAGTAAGGGAGGACTAAAACTTAAAATCTAGCTCCTAATTTAAATTGCTTTACAAAATTATGGTTGTCACATTATTGTTCATTTCAAGTTGTAGTCAAGGGATATTGAGTGTTCTGTAACAGATACTCAAAATCAGTCAAACATCAATGGACCACTTTTTCAGTGAAGATGTGTATGTGTGCATGCATGTGTATGCCTAACCTCTGAATCCAAAATTGCAGTCATGTATCCATAAAACATCATAAACAGAGATGCAATTGAGTCTTTAAAACTTAAAAGCAAAATATTAAATGCCACTTCTAACAGAATATCAAATGCTTGGAACTCTGCCTTTATCTCTGGCCAGGCATCCTGTCTGTAGAACAAGGACAGCTGCCTGGAAGTTGCGGGTGACGGGATTCTGCTTTTCTTGATTTGTATGGCAGTGCCTTGGATCTCTTGGCAAATTAATCTTTTACAGCTACTTAATTTTCTGTGTGCTTAAGATATGGATGTTTTAGTTTGCTTGTGATTTTGTAGCTCTACACTGTCCATGGGCTCATATCAAACCAAACAACCAAACAACTGGTGCCCATTTGACATTTGATATTTTAAATGTAAAAGGGCATTTGAGCTACTTGGCCAATACTGAAAAACAAAGCCCATGACACTGAGAACATAAAGAAACTGTTTATAATGTAAAGGCAGTTACATTTTCAGTCAATCTATCACTTTAATGAGCTCTTTGTATTTTTTTTTTTTGATGAATGTTCCCCAAAAGGAGGTGGAGCTGATGTAATGGAAACAAAGTGGTATATAGTCTTGGCAGCCTGAGAGAAGTTGCTATATGTTTTATTAGTATACACTTCATATCACTGCCTTGCAATGTATATATCTATCTTTTCCATGACATCGTGGGCCTCTAGTTTGCTGCAAATGTGACCCTGCATAAAAGAGAAGATCCTAATATTGTAGCAAATCCTCTTTGTCTTCTAGCAGTGCCACAAAGGGTTGGGGGAGAGGAATACAGAACATGAATTAAGTGTAAATACTAACAGAATAGTTAACATAGTTCACATTATGTTGAAATGAAGAATCTAGTCGGTATGGAGACTTAAAAAAATAGAAAAATAAAAATGCTTTAAAACAGTTAAACTTTGGTATGTAGTGATTAGTGCACAGACTCACTGTTTATTACTTCACTTTCCTGAGATCAATCATGAAAAAGATATTGTGTACAATAAAATATCAAGGGAGGGGATTGGATATGGAGCTCTGGGGCTGAGCATTGTGTGGACATGTACCACTCTTAATCCTATAGTCTTTTCAATATTTCAATTTTATAAATAAAAATTATAAAAAGATATTTTGAGAGAGTAGGGGATACCACACTAACATAATATTTATTATAGTCTATTGTGATTATTCTATTTTATTTTTCATTATTGTTCAATTTGTAAACTGAGCTTTATTGTAAGCACACTTGCTTAGGAAGTATGGAAGAAATTATGCTTAAGATGAAAACATAGTATGGTGTGGCACTATACATAATTTCAATCATCTATGGACTGGGAGTCTTGAAACATGTCCTCCACAGATAAGGGGAAGTAGTGTAATGTGTGCAGTCTAAAATAGTAAATAAAGGGAATGGAACAAGACCAGAAAAAATAACTTTATAAAATAATTAAATGTGGGGAGAGAAGTTAGCCAGGTTAGGCATCCAGGAGGATAACAAAGAAGGGGATGAGTTAAGTTGGGAGGGAAGAGATAGGCAGCATTTCTACAGTGGGTAAGAGTTTAGTGGGACCAGCAGTGACATTCAGCAAGCAGTGCTGTATGTGAAAAACAAGCACATGGGCTGGGAAGATACAGTGGTTATGTCTGAAATCATAGGTGTGCACACACACATACATGTTGTTATTGGTGCTTCACCTCACTGAATCAACATTTATTCCTACAAAGAGAAAGAGAGAGAGAGAGAGAGAGAGAGAGAGAGAGAAAGCCTCATTGTGGTGGGAGCAAACCTTGAACTTGGGTCATACACATGGCAAAGCAGTTGCACTATCCAAGTGAGATTCCAGGGCCGTGTACACATATTTTTAAAAGTAATATTGTTTTAGGGGAGCAGGTGGTGGTACACCCGGTGAAGTGTACATGTTACCATGCACAAGGACCTGAGTTCAAGTCTCTGATCTTCATTTGTAGGTGGAAAGCTTCATAAGCAGTAAAGCAGTACTACAGATGTCTCTCTCTCTCTCCCTCACTCTTCCTCCCCACGCCCTCTCAATTTCTGTCTTTAATTCAAAAAGAAAGAAAGAAAAAAAGGATGAAAGAAAGAAAGGAAGGAAGGAAGAAAGAAAGAAAGAAAGAAAGAAAGAAAGAAAGAAAAAAAATGGCCTCCAGGAGAAGTGGATTTATCATGCAAGCACCAAACCCTAGCAATAGCACTGGCGGTAATAAAATAAATAGTTAAATTTAAAAAGTGAAATTGCATAGTCTTAATGTAATGTTAAATTTTAGTTCATTTGATTTATATAAGCAAAAGGAGTATGCTTTAGTTTCTAGTTGTGAGATGAATTTAGAGGTGGTAAAAGACAATTTATAAATTGTAGGAAACTTACTGTGATAACAGGAACTATTGCACAAATGAAGATATTAGATGGAAGAGCTATCATTAGAACTGTTATTAAGTTCTCATCTATAATATAACTGTGGTCTTAGTTGTGTTTCAGTCATGTCTTCCCTTCTTTTCTTCCTTCTTCCCTCAATACTTCATTTTGCCAGCTCCCTTGATTAGAAAAAAAAAACTCTTGGGGAGGGAAAAAGGGAGGGGGAAGTGTTAGAAGGAGGGGAAGGGGGAGGAGCGGGGGGGGGGGGAACATCCCAAGACCACAGTACTGAAGTTTCCTTCAATGTGGTGGGGCTGTGCTTGAACCTGGACTACCACATGGTAAAGCAGCACACTATATGTTATCCAGGTGAGCTATTTCAATGGCTTAGAGACTTGACTCATAAATGTATTTATTTCTTGAGTGTAAGACCAGCCTCACTACTGATTATAGCTTATGAAAGTTAAAGAACAAATTATTGGATTGCTTAGTTCATTTTGGTTTCTTTCAGATCCAAGGACAAATTTTAAAAGAATGAGATATTTACTGTAATGGATTGAGTCATATTTGCAAGGTGTTAATCAAATAAAGTCTCTAAAAAAGCACTGTGAAAAATATAAATGCTGGGAGAGTCGGTGGTAGCGCAGCGAGTTAAGCACATGTGGCGCAAAGTGCAAGGACCAGCATAAGGATCCCAGTTCAATCCCCTGGCTCCCCACCTGCAGGGGAGTCACTTTACAAGAGGTGAAGCAAGTCTGTAGGTGTCTCTCTTTTTCTCCCCCTCTCTGCCCTCTCTGTCTTCCCCTTCTCTCTCCATTTCTGTCTATCCTATCTTACAATGACAACATCAATAACAACAGTAATAACTATAACAACAATAAAAAAACAAGGGCAACAAAAGGGAAAATAAATAAATATAAAAAATATACCAGTGCTGCTTCTTATAAATAGATGAAATATAGGGGAGAAGTATTGACCCAGGTCTTGTTATGGATCACTGGAAAGGAGCAAGAATCCCTGAATAAAGACAGTCACTACTTTTCACAGGAAAGCAAACATTCATGAGCCACTTTACCAAGAGAGGAACAGAGACTTTTCTTAGTCACTGTACTGTTTGAAACATTTTGGCTTCAAGGGGGTGGAAATCTACCTTGAAAAGACTTTAATAAAATGGAGATCATGTAATATGAGTTCCTCTGGCACCTTTGGACCTAGGTGCTGAATGAGATCAAAATTCTTGGCTCCTTGCCTCTCTTAACTTGCTTGCTCCCTGATCGAGTAATGGTCACCAGCAGCCCTATACTAATAGCTTCTGCTTTTGCAACCACATCATCTTTTACATCAGATTCTGGGGGAAATGTGGTTTGTCCCCATGCTGAGGGTCAGATCCTTCTATGAATAATACATGTGACCAAGGTAATGGAGGAGTCATCATCTTATGGACCCTGTGAAGTCAGAGTGTCTGGCTTCCTGCCACCACTTTGGGGCAGTGTGGTGGTGACAAGCTTGTCCACCTTCCCAACCAGCAAATGCCAAGAGCTGTGGAAGGGGTTCCTCATGTGCATAACAGCGGAAGGGGAGCAGGTGACAGCACATATTATCTATCCTGGTTCTGTCGCCAACTGACTCTGTGACTTTGAATAAAATAATGTCTTTCCTTTTAGCCGCAGTTTCTTCATTTCTTAAATCCAGGGGGTGGGTTAGAGGGTTACAAATGCCCTTGTATTTCTAACATAAAGTGATTCTAAAGGAGGCAAAAGAGACCCAATGATGTGCGTCTGCTTCTTGGAATGATCTGTTTATGTGGTTTCTGAGGTCTGTCTGGGCAGGGTACAATGTTCAGCTCCAAGCATGAGTTTTTTGGAATAGAGTTGTTAACACAGTTGAAATTAGCAGGGGAATTTCCCCACTCCTTTCCTGTTACTGACCTCCCTAACAACATCCTATCAAGGACTACCACCACTTGAGGCTCTTAAACAAAAGCTGTTGGTTGGTTTGAGTAGTCTTTAGGCAGTGTCAAGAGAAGCTACTGCCTTGATAAATAATCTTTTTCTTCAATTATTTTATTTTTTTATTGAGTCTGCAGCAGTAAGCTCCCTGACCTCTGTATCTCTAGGACTCCCCAACTATGTAGGAAACCACTTAAAACTACTCCGAAAAAACATTACAAGGTTAAATTGAGGTTTCCCCTTAGCCAAGTTTCTTTTGCAGACTTTTTTAAAAAAAAAAAAAAACCTCTTTCCCAAATTAAGCCAATGTGCATACATCTCCACTCCCTGTATGATGTTAGAGGAGAACTGTGCTTTGTATGTGGAATGTTCTGTACTTGAGCTGCTGAAGAATTTGTTGGAATACATACTGCAGAAATGACTGCTGTGGCTGTTATTGCACTTGCTCAGGGGAGCTATTCAGATGCCTCATTTATTGGAGCTTAATAGATTAAAAATCCAAATTGAGTCTCATGATATAAGCCTAATCAAATTCTAATCTGCATAATTTTCCCATAAGCAGCAATGGGAAATTTGGGTAATTTATGTTTCAGCAGTTGCCAATCATGTGTTAAATAGCATTGTTGGATTTACTTATCAAAATATTTTTATTGATCTTCACTTCCTCTGACATTTGGCTTTGGGAATATTTTTGTTCCTGCCATTAACAGGAAATTTAATTCATCTCATAGATGGTGCAATGTGGGATGTTTTTCTTGATTTTAACATGCCTTTTATAGATCATTTTTAATGGTGATCTTTCCCTTTTACAACTTCATATTGAATACCTGTCTCAGCAAACCTAGATGACATGATCTAATTTATTTTCCTAGTTTAATGTAGCATATGGATTTCTAACCATTTATATGCACACAATAAAAGATCATTTGACCCACCATTTGAACCAATTCTTTTCTGTTATATCTGTAGGGGTGGGGGAGGCGCTTACCTTCACTTCTCCCTCTTTTCTATGGGAGGTGATTGATAAGATTTCCATCTCTCTCTTTCCCTGAAAAGGCTTAGGGATTTAACTAGGGAAGATTTAGAAAGTACTTCGTGTTTTCCCCCATGGAAAAGCACTGTAATAAAACATTTATTATATGTACTGAGTTCTGCATGCTACCATACTAAAACAAGTTAAGCATAACTACAATGGGTCCCAGTAGTTATATGCTATTGTTTAAAAGTGAAAACAGTAAAAAAAAAAAAAAAAAAAAAAAAAAGTAAGACTGACTCCACTTCACATTTGCCTGCCAGGCTTTGCATATGAGAAGGCAAGAAGGCACACACAGAGGGCAGGCAGCATGGGGCATGTTTATCCATGGGCTCTGAAATCAGGTTGCCTGACTGCAGCTCCCAGATCTGCACATACCAAATGAGCACCATGAAAGAAGTTATTTAACTATTATAAAGCCTATTTACCTTATGTTTAAATTGGGAATACCGTGCGTGGTCTCTACACTTACAGGATCTCTCAGTGTTTTAAATGAGGTGCTCTCCCATGAAAAAGCTTCAGGACAGCATATAGGAAGCAGCATGGTATTGTATTTTAGAAGAGGAGTTAACTTGTCTGGGTTTAAATCTGACACCCAGTAACTTTTAGATAACTTTTGAGTTCTCAAATTTCCCCTGATGGGGTTGGGCGGTAGCGCAGTGGTTATGCGTAAATGGAGCAAAGCACAAGGACCAGAGGAAGGATCCCGGTTCGAGCCCACAGCTCCCCACCTGCAGGAGGGTCACTTCACAAGCGGTGAAGCAGGTCTGCAGGTGTCTATCTTTCTCTCCTCATCTCTGTCTTCATTTCCACTCTGTCCTATCCAACAACAGTGTCAGCAATAACAACAATAATAACAAAAACAATAATAAACAAGGGCCACAAAAGGGAAAAAAAAAAGCCTCCAAAATCAGTGGATTCATAGTGCAGGCACCAAGCCCCAGGGATAACACTGCAGGCAAAAAGGAAAAAAAAAATTCCTCTGAGGTAAAATAACAGTACCTATACAGAATAGTTTTGAGGACTAAAGTTATTGAGTGGGTATTATATATTTTAAATATTAAGTATTAAATATTTCAACATATAATTTAGAGTTTAATGCATAGTAAATACTCAGTACATACACGCAAGTTACTTTATTTTCTTGAGGTTCCATATATCTTGCCATCTTCATTGTCAATGATATTAATCTGTCTAGGTCTAGAATGCTCTTACATTTCTTTTGAGTTCCACAAAGGGAACCGCACTGAGTATTTTTTGTTTTCTAATGTACTTGTGTCTGCTCTACCTTGTAACTCTTTTTCTAGTCATTCCCTCTAGGAATTATCATCTGAGTCTTTCTTTGCTTATAAACACATTGTATCTCTTAAATTGAACATACATGTGTGCATGAAGCTGGTACCCAAAACAATTAATTAAAAAGTGAAGTTTTAATAATTTCCTTGTTTTATAGTCTCTTCTTCCTTTGCATTTCCTAGGAGTAAGCCAAGTGTTTGTATTAAATTCTTTAATTCAGGGCCATGTAATTAAAATATCCTTTTCTAATTTAACTGAAGTTCACTTAATCTTCCAATAACATCACAAGCAGAGGGAAGATTAGATTTAGAAAACAGAAAGTCCCAGATAGATTCTGTATTTGTATAAGGGATGAAATATATATATATATATATATATATATATATATAGACACACACATATAATATATATATATATAAAATAAAGACTGGTCACCCTGTTTTTCAAACTACATTCAGAGTACCCTAGCATCTCCATAGCCAAATCTTCTTTCCTTAAATATTATGCATTACATTTTTATTACTAGATTGATCTGATTAGTTATATTGAAAATATATCCACACTGCTCCTGCTCATTGAATTTTCATTAATTTCCCAGGATTTTCTCTATGTAAACATGTATTAAGAAAAAGCTACCAAAAGCCCCCTTGGTATTTTATCTACAGAGAAGGGGCTGCAAGGGATGCTGTATTGATCCACAGATATTTATTGTGTACCTAGTAAAATATCAGTATATGCTGTCAGCACTTTGGGGTACTTGATTCACACAAGGTATTATATTAAATATTTTAACATAAAATTTCATTGTATACTCATAACTACTCTATGTAGGATGTAACTTCTAGTTTATTGACAAAGAGTTTGAGAGAATGTGTGCTATGTTTACAGTTGCATAACTAATTAATGGATGCCAGAACTTAAATACAAGATAGCTAGCTGGTACCTAAGCCCATGCTATTAACTACTCTACTCTATTTCTTCCCTATGGTCAGGCATTCTGTAGGTAATCTAAGAAATTTAAAGAAACAGAAAACCCGGTCTCTGATCCCAATGTTTTCATATAGTATATGGAGAGGCTAAACATGGCAGGGGGTAATAGTAAGTCCATTTATGACAAATACCAAAGAAAGTGAACAAGTATAGTTAGTCCATCATATATGCCACTGGGGATTGGGATAGGAAGGGGTCTGTGACTTTAGAAGAACAGGTTGCCCCTGTCAATGCCCATGTCCAGCAGAGAAGTAATTACAGAAGCCAGACCATCTACTGTCTGCATCCCATAAAGAAATTTGTTCCATACTCCCAGAGGGGTAAATGTTAGGGCTCTGAACTCCAATTCAATTAGGACCCAAAGAGAGAAGAGGGAAAAGTAATTTACCTGTGAAAGCTGACAAATTAGAAAACTATTACCTTGACATTAATGAAAGTAGATTTATCTACAATTAAAAAAAAAACAGCTAAAAACCATCTGCATATTGAAAGTAAAGTACACATGGATTAGCTGTCAACCCAATAACTGAGAAAAAATATTACATATCACATATCTGAATAGTGATTGATTTCAAACATCTGTACAAAAATCATACAGCTTTACAATAGAAGCACACACACATACACACACACATAACAACAACAACAAAGTGGGCTGGGGGGGTGCGTGGTGGTGCACCAGGTTAGCACACATAGTATGAAGCATAAGGACCCAAGCAAAGATCCTGGTTCCAGCCCCAGCACTTCACCTGCAGGGAGTTGCTTCACAAGTAGTGAAGTAGGTATACAGGTGTCTTTATCTCTCCCCCATTATCTTTCCCTTCCCTCTCAATTTATCTGTATCCTATCAAAATAATAAAGGAAGGAAGGAAGGAAGGAAGGAAGGAAGGAAGGAAGGAAGGAAGGAGGGAAAAGAAAGAAAGAGGGAGAGAGAGAGAGAGAGAGAGAGAGAGAGAAAGGAAGAAAAAGGAAGAAAGAAAGAAAGAAAGAAAGAAAGAAAGAAAGGAAGGAAGGAAGGAAGGAAGGAAGGAAGGAAGGAAGGAAGAAAGAAAGAAAGAAAGAAAGAAAGAAAGAAAGAAAGAAAGGAAAGGAAAGGAAAGGAAAGGAAAGGAAAGGAAAGGAAAGGAAAGGAAAGGAAAGGAAAGGAAAGGAAAGGAAAGGAAAGGAAAGGAAAGGAAAGGAAAGGAAAGGAAAGGAAAGGAAAGGAAAGGAAAGGAAAGGAAAGGAAAGGGTCACCGGAGCAGAGGATTTGTAGTGCACACTGAGCCCCAGTGATAACCCTAGAGGCAAAAAGAAGAAGAACAACAACAACTGAATGGACTGTTTTCTAAAGAAGAGATGCTCTTGGCCTACAGTGATATGAAGAAATATTTCACTTCTTTTATGATTAAAAATGCAAATCAAAACTTCACTGAGGTTCTACCTCCTACCTATGAGAATGGCCCACATCAATGAAATAAGTAATGACAAATAGGGAGTCAGGCTGTAGCGCAGAGGGTTAAGCGCAGGTGGCGCAAAGCACAAGGACCGGCATAAGGATCCCGGTTCGAACCCCGGCTCCCCACCTGCAGGGGAGTCACTTCACAGGCGGTGAAGCAGGTCTGCAGGTGTCTGTCTTTCTCTCCTCCTCTCTGTCTTCCCCTCCTCTCTCCATTTCTCTCTGTCCTATCCAATGACAACAACAATAAAACAATAAGGGCAACAAAAGGGAATAAATAATTAAAATAAATTTAAAAAAATAAATGACAAATATTGGAGAGGTTGTGAAGAAAAAGGGACTCAGTTGCACTGTGGGTTGGAATGCAATCTAGTATAGCACCTTTGGAAAAATTGTATGGAGAGTCCTTAAATAAAAATGGAAATATGACCCAGCAGTAACACTCTTAGACATTTTAAAGTGCATGAAAACAGTAATTCAAAGGGATATATGCACCCCTATTCTATATCTGCATTATTAATTATAGCCAAAGAATAGAAGCAACCTAAATGTCCATCAGCAGACAGCTGGATAAAAAGTTTATGAAAAAAAAAAGGATTTATGAATATACATACCATGGAGTACTTCCCTCCCTCTGCAATAAAAAGATAGTGTGGCTTTGGGACAAAATGGATGGAATTGGAGTTGATTATATTTACTAAAATAAGTAAAGAGCTGAAAGACAACTACCGGGTGGTTTCACTTATAGGTAGAATCTATGGACTGGAAACATTTGAACCAGAAATAAGCAGTCTCTAAGAATTTGGGAGAACTATGATGGCTATCATTGGGAATATTGGGGACAGAACCTGCCTTGTGATCAACCTTGCAGTGTTAATCTCTATTGGTTACAATAGAGATTATAAGTTTAATACTGATAAGTATTAAAGAACTCATACCCTTAAAAAGGAGAAGAAAGAGGAGGAGAAAGGGATCAGGTCATCTTGGATAGTTATTTGTGAACCTTAAAAAATTATCTCCCATGTTCAGAGCAGTGGGGACACATCTAAAAAATAGAAGTCCCTTTGATAAGAGCTTGAACTAAAGATTATTTGAATTTGAACTTCTTCCTGACTGAGAACCTCTCATTCTCTCACTCTAAGGCTGACATTCTTAGTTATCTCTTCTGGTAAAATAAGTAGTTGTGTCTAAAGTCAATTTTCTAGCCCGTGTTAATTTAACAAATGAAGGGAGTGGGGCAGGGCTAGATAGCATAATAGTTATGCAAAAAGACTTTCATACCTGAGGCTCCAAAGTCCCAGATTCAATCCCTTGCACCACCATGCCACCATAAGCCAGAGCTGAGCAGTACTCTGGTAAAAAAAAAAAAAAAGTGTTTTCCAGCTTCACTGTTCTATAGCCAGAAGTGTATCATGTATCCCTGGAGTGTATCATGTACCAATACTTTTGCATGCAGAACTAAAGTTTTCTTCTCTGTAAAGAGAGAATTCAGGCACAGATATATCCTTTGCAACATACTATCATGGGATAGGGAGTAAGATAATCAGAGACCTAGATATAATTTCAACCTACCTTTTTAACAGCTGCTGCTATGATGAATGAAGTTTATACCATCAAATGAAATCAAATGCCAGATTGCTTCATCCCTTCACATGGAAGGCACCTGAGTTTCTATTCTTTCCAAGTTCACTTAGGGAATGTAGCTCAGGCCTGCCATCTTAAACCATAATTTTCATATATTAAGAAAGACACAATGCACATAAATTCTGTTTATCTTTAACTCAAGTCTACATATGGGAAAAGATAAAAATCTATTTTTTTTGTCTTTGCCTTTTGCTTTAAAAAAAAATCTCTGACCAAAAAAAGCTGCATAATAAACAAAGACAGTATTGCTGAAGTTTTCTTCTGATAAAAGTTCCCTATTCTTGGGGTCGTGCATAGGAAAGAAAAGGACCTTTAAAGGGGAAATGTCTTTGGACACCCACCGTAGTTTGCCGGATGCAGATGTTAATGGAACTAGGCTTGGCAACTGATGGGGAAAATGGAATATGAAAACAAAATGAAAGAGAGTTATGAGGCAAGCATATCATTTCTAAATGAAGGTTTCATGCAAAGGAATTGAGTCTTTTCACAGGTGAAAATGGAATCTTTAAACAAGATAAAATAAAAGGATTTTTTAGTGTATTTTGGGTTCTATAATGAAATACAGTTTTAATACTGTGTGACCTGCATTTCTCTCTGTTTTATGGGTACTATTCCTTGACGTACAAACCCTTATTTTCTCAAGTCAGCATTTGATGCTGAATGTCAAAATACAGGCCATGTATTATGCATATAGCATTACCGATTTAAGGTATTTACTTGTCAAGTTGAAGAAATTCAAAAACGTCACATCCCCAGAATCTGCACAGCTGTCACTTGCAGTTTTTTATGCTTTTGAATGAAACTTCTGATAAAAACAGTTTAGTTCTCCTCTCCACTATTCTAGGGAAAGAAAACATCTGGCATTTAAAAATGCATATTCTTGGTATGTGGTTAGTTGAAATATATATATTCTAGTGATTAAAAAGATAGACACTACAATGTAATTCAACATTACTTGCCATATGCACATTATATTAGTAAAAAGTAACATCAAATGCAATCAGGGAGTGGGTAGTAAGTACTATTTTATTTTCTGTCTGGAAGTATGGCATACAACAGTGTGAAATGCATACACAAGAGAAAGGAAAAATAAAAAACCCTCATATTTTTCTGGCATTTCATGCATTATGCACCTCCAAAACAATGGGTAATTTTTGAGCACCTGCCATTCCACTCTTGATAGATAAAAGACCACTGGGCTTCCTAAGTGTGTTATAGTAAATAGTACCAAAATTAGCCTGACCTTTTTTTACATTACTAGAGAGTATGTTGGGAAAGTGGTCACACAGTGTATTTGGAATTTTAATCTTAGTAAATGCCTTTGCATCTATAATACCCTAATGCATTGATAAACTAACACAGCCATCCACCAAGAGCAAAGAGAATGCAAAGTGAATGTGAACACTGGTCTGCCTCTCTTGCAAGGGAAGAACCAAATTGGCCTTTGCAGCCAGCACAGAACTGATGGTTCCACTTGTCATTATCTTCACTAGAAAAATTAATTTTCAGCCCAATGGATGCAGGAAATAAGTGCCTCATGTTTATGTCTCTAGGCACATAAAGAGGCAGCTACTTATCAGAATGATTTCTCACCCTCACTAAACTTGAACTTATGTGGTTGGGTTAGGCATATTTTTTCCTTTTCTTTCTTCTTCTTCTCCCTCTCCCCCTTTCCCTCCCCCTCCCCTCCCCCTCCCTCTCCCCCTCCCCTTCCCCCTCTTCTTCTTCTTCTCCTCCTCCTCCTCCTCCTCCTCCTTCTTCTACTTCTTTTTAGCTATTTAGTAATGATTGACAAGATTGTGGGATAAGAGGGGTACAATTTCATACAATTTCCACCACCGGAGTTCCACATCCTATCCCTTTCATTGGAACCTTCCCTATTCTTTATCCCTCTGGGAGTATGGAGCAAAGATCTTTCTGGGGTGCAGAAGGTGGGAGGTCTGGCTTCTATAGTTGCTTCTCTGCTGGACTGGACATGGGTGTTGATAGGTTGACACTTACTTCCAGCCTGTTTCTATCTTTTCCTAGTGGCTCTGGGGAGGTGGGATTCCAGGACACATTGATGAGGTCCTCGTCCCAGGGAAGTCAGGTTGGCATCATGGTAGCATCTACAACTTGGTGGCTGAAAAGAATTAAGATATAAAGTAGAGGACCAGGAGTCTGGCAGTAGTGCAGTGGGTTAAGCGCACATAGCATGAAGCACAAGGACCAGCGTAAGGATCCCAGTTCGAGCCCCTGTCTCCCCACCTGCAAAGAAGTCATTTCACAGGCTGTGAAGCAGGTCTGCAGGTGTCTATCTTTTTCTCCCCCTCTCTGTCTTCCCCTCCTCTCTCCATTTCTCTCTGTCCTATCCAACAACAACAACAACAACAATAAAATAACAAGGGCAACAAAAGGGAATAGGTAAATAAATAAATATTAAAAAAATAAAGCAGAGGACCTACTGGGGTTGTATTGTTACGTGAAAGACTGAGAAATGTTATACATATACGAACTAGTGTATTTACTGTCAAATGTAAAACATTAATCCCCCAATAAATAAATAAAAAAGATATGAAGCAGAATAAATTGTTAAGTAATCAGGAACCTAAAGTTAAGAATCTAGCATATGAAATGTGGGATCTTCATATTGTAAGAATCTAGGAAGTCTATTTTAGGTATGCTCCAAAATCCCATAACTTTAATAATTTCTGCGTGAGCCTGACAGCTAACTTGGCAGGTGGGTTAAAAGTATTGTCTGAAAGCTGGTGTCAGAGTTGGGAACAGGACTAGAAAGGTGGATCAGGGCAGAAAGAAGCTACACAATATGAGAAAAGTATAGAAATACCATTAACTATAAATCTCTTTAATCTCACCTAGAGCCCATGTCTATTCATATTTAGTATAGTAGCCTGTGTAAACTCTGTACTCCTGTCAGTCTGAGCTTGCAGTCCATGGTCATAGCTGGTCATAGTCATAGGACCAGTCGTACTAGAATGACAGAGTATGTGTTGACCTAGTGGGACAGTGTATACCACTGTTGTTCTGTATTGAGGACAAGGTCCTATTGAGGCCCACAAGAGGGTTTATGATGCTATTCCAGATGTATATGACCAGTGATGGTGGAGAGAAGTATCTGTTAGAGGTCTAGGCCCATCATATCTGTGTGGGAATCCCAGGATTCCCTGACTAGGGCCCTGGATGGGGTGGCTTGGTAGTGACCAAAGGGGCCATCTTTAAAGTGTGCTGGGCTAGCTAGCTTTGCTGGTAGGAGAGAGAGACGACCAGGGACTCGCAGTTCAGTCTTTATTCATGTGGAATGCAGCGCAATCTAAGCTAAGCTAAGCTATCTCTAATCACAATCCTGTCCTTATATATATATACTCGCCAAGTAGGGTGGAAACAGCATGTGACGTAGAGAGAGTGGAGCGAAAAGAGATTGGTGAAAATCAGGGTGTGACAAGGAGAGGGGGCGGAGCAAAAAGACATCCTGAACCAGTGGGGATTAAACCAATGCCCTGGAGGCAGAGTGGTGCTTAGTTAACAGTGGTTTATGTAAATAGAATACAGTGTTAAGCAGGGGGGATTAAACTAATGAAACAGAAGGGGTTTTAGAAGCCTACCAACAAAAGTGTGCTGGTCCCTTGCCCTTACCCAGCTTTTGTAGTCCTTACTTTATCTGACTGGGTTAGACTTAGAGTGATTGAGGGAAGTGAAATAGGATGTAGGTACGGAGGGTATCTAGGTCTAAGTAGAAACTATTTAATTAAGTACTTTATGGTGTCTTTATTAGGTCTATTTTCTTGCAGCACTTATTGAGTCACTATAGACTATTGTTCACTTTTATTTTAAGGTATATATTTTCCCCTAACTTATCTGCATGTGGAAATGTATCCTATCTTATGGGCCCTGGTCTATATCTAGGTTCTCTAACTTAGTTAGGAGATGCACCACCCAAAATGGAACTTAGGAGTCCTATGAGCTAAGAAAGATCTCACCCAAGTATTGGAGCTTCATGGTTGACATCCCATGCCTGGCATCTCTGGACACAAGTCGAAGAGAAACAAGTTGAGATGGCGCTGGTTGCATTGATTTCATTGAGATCAGTATTTGTAGTGTCAAATGGTGTGGATCAAAAGAAGCATGAAGTAAAATTAGCAAAGCCCCAGAGGTTCCATAGAAGACCTTACCATAATTTATGTCATCTAATGATATTTACAAATAACTATATCTTATATACTGACAGGACCAATTGCTTCTGGCTTATTCTAATGATTGGGTTGTCAGAAAAGCCATGACACATTTTTTGTATATAAAAATATGTCATGGCTTTTCTGACAACCCAATATATATGTGATGTTGGGTCTGAGAGCCAACAAACAAATTGTTAAATTTAGAAACCAATCAGGCTTCTTTCCAATTTACTGTGCCTACATATACTTTATGAGGTTTATACTGGACTCACTGGGAAGTTAATATATTGTTGTATTCTTAGTATATTGTTGGATTCTATTGAGAATTTTTGCATCAATGTTCATCAGGGATCTGGGTCTATAGGCTTTTTTTTCTTTCATTTATTTATTTATTGGCAGAGTCCTTTCCTGTTTTGGAGATCAGAGTGACATTAGCCTATCAAATGTGTGATTATTCCCTCTTTTTCAGTTTTCTGGGAGAGTTTGAAGAGAGGTGTAAGTTTTTCTTTGCATGTCTTACAGAATGTCTTACAGAATTCATTAGTATAGCCATCTGAACCTGAGCTTATGTTCTTAGGAAGACATTTGATTACTCAAATATATACTTCTTAAAAGCCCATAAGCAGATTTAATTCTATTTCCCATTTTCCAAAACATCAAAAAAAAAAAAAAAAAAAACAACCCTAATACCCTTGCCAGTCACTTAGTAAAAGTACAATCAGTTGGTTTAGATAAGTCAGGATAGGTAAGGTTATGCTGTGGAAAAAACCACCACCATAACAAAACAACTTTTATTGGCTTAAAGTGATATAGATTGAACTTTAATCATTCAAAATGTTTTGTGGGTCTGACTACTGTCCAGGGATGCTCTCCAGTTTTCATCTCTTCAGTCACCCTGTTTCCACAGCTGTCAAGGCTAAAAAGAGAGAGAAGCATCAAGTCAAACACTTCTAAAAGAAGTGATAATGCATATATTTCTGTTCATTTTTCACGGGTCAGAGTATCTCCTATGCCATGACCATATCCAGCTTTAAGAAGGTACAATCCTAGGCATGCCTTGAATGGGTTGGGAACCAAATCAGCAAGCAAGATCAATAATTGGTATACAAACTGGTTTTTAGAGAACTATCAAAGTGATAGAGTATTCTTAACAGTGGTCTGCTACTTTTTTCTTCTAAAAACGAATGTATCAGAGTCCAAACTAGGAGCACTATTTGTTGACATGTATATAGTGCATAAACTGCATTTTTGAATTGTACTGCCATTATTCCCAACTTTTCCATTTCATGGTTTTTATGTTTCTTTCTTTCCCATTAGGGTTCACACCTCCAGGAATGGACAGATCCTCTCCAGATAACAGTCCAGTGCATGGAATGCTACGCCAGCCATCCATCACAACTGGGGTCAACATCCCCATCATTACAGAACTAGGTAGGGAAGAATGTCTCTTCTTCCAATCACATAGGATATGAGGAGGCTTCCTTTCTCTTTGCTCTTTCAACAGAATAAATTCTAGTCTGTGCTGTTTTGCCAGGGTTGGGAAGATGTATGCATGGAAATATGGTGGATAAATAAGGGGTAAACTGATCTATCTTTTGAATTGGATAGACAGTTCCCTTCATGCTGGTTGCAGTTTTCAAAGGAGCATAAGATGGTGGGCTTGGAAATGGAGCATTAGTTAAGGAAGAGGGTGGAAGGAGAAAAGGCATGGTCCAAGGATTATTTGTGATGATTTTCCTTGGAGGAACCTCATGACAGCTCCTACCATCAGAGCCTTCCATTGAGGGGTGGAGCCTCAGGTTTAGGCCAAACCAAACCTATTTTGAGAACAGAGTAGGAGTATTGTGCTAATGTGCAGGAACTAGAATTTATTTAACCTAGCAGAACTTCTCAACTAAAACTATCTTCAGCAAATGTCACTCTGGTCCAAAACTTGATGAGGTTTGAGAACCATGATCATTGGCCAGGAAATAGCCTCTAACCAGGCTATTTCCTGCTACCGCTGTGAATCTGTAAGACTACCAAGTGGTCTCTTTCCACCCAAACAAGTGCTCCCTGTGGTTCTGGGGTCCCTTTACTTCAGGATGTTTCCTCTGTTATTCCCTCACTCTTTTGTTTTGTTTTGTTTTTTCTGTACTTTCCTCCACTCCTTTTCCCATTCCTTAAATGCTGTATCCAATTAGCTAAACCTGGCAAGTTGCCTTTGGTATCAGTCAATCAGGAAAAAAACAGTGGGACGCACATTCTAATGATAACTGAACTGGGTAAGAAGCACTGTTTTTATTCACATCACCTTTTGTTCTGCTGTTGGTGTTTCCAACCATCATAAGCTTGTTTATTTTTTTATTTTACTGGCTGTAACAGAAGGGCTACCCCATGGCATTGCTTTGAATGTGTTTTATTTGTGGCTCTGGATGGAATTGACTGTCTTGTTCTAGCCTTTCTTAATGATTTTTTCCCCCACACAGCATCAGTAAACCTTTGATCACACCCATCTGACCTGGCAGTTGTTTCCAAAGCATCTTTGCTCTAATTCATTTTCTTTGGCCTGGGCCTTTTTTTCTTCTCCCTCATATGTCCCCCTGCTCTCCCTCCTTCTCCCTATATTCCTATTCCAACACACTGTCAGTTTGACAGACATGTCTTCACAGCTCTCAGAGGAAGTCAAAGGAGAAGTATAAAAATTTTAAGATAAGAAACCTAAGATGGTACCTTTCCTCCAGCTGTTTATTTTTCTTTATTCTGACTTTATTTGCCTCCTCCCCCCCCCTCCCCCCCCCCCCCCCCCGTCTCTTCTTCTTCCTACAGGGCCCTTTCTCAGAAGCTCTGGTTCTGAAGTCATAAAAGCAGTCAGCTCCTAGGGGATATTTCTTACTAAAGTCAGATTTCAAGAGTGGTGTAAGGGGATGGGAGGAAGGTTAGTGATGACTGAGGCACAGCCCAGTGCTCTGATTCCACCCTGATGGCCTAGAGCCCTCTTTGGGAAATTCAGAGTAGACTCATCAGGAAGGTGAAGGACACTGGTCATGAGGGCATTTGTCAGACTCTTCCACGGTTCTCTATGACTTGGTTAATAACTCTATGAAAGGCCCCCATCAATAGTAGGTCTGAGAACTAGGGATTGATCTTCTAAATAGAGACAGCAAAAGTGCTGCTCAGCAGAGGGGTGGATTGAGAGGTGGGGAGCACCTGCCATCAAGTGACTCGCAAATGAAACCAACATGCCATTTTATTGGCCCCAAAATATATTTTCAAAATAAGATATTAAGCTTTTAACACCTTCTCGTTCATGAAGTATCTAGAAACTAAGAAATAAATTGTCCACCTTTCAGCACTGCATTATAGTAGACATACCTATTTATCAGGACAAATTCATTCAGGGCAAGGAATAGCATGCTATTTTCTGTTTCTAATAGTAGGAGAGATGTCTTTTTCTTATTTAAAGAAAGAAGTTGGTTTAAAGCCTGGGCTTCTGGATGGTTCTTCTCAGGACCTTAGGTGCATAAGCAGCTCTTGTAACTCAGACTCCTGTTTGTGATCTCCATCTCAGGAATCAACAGCAGCATTTCAGAATAAACACTGGGAGGAATTTTATTTTCCTTTTGCAATTCCTGTATTGCTTACAAATAGAATATCTTAGTTTGTGATTGGTATAATAAGAAAGAAAAGTGTCAGTGCCCCACATCTGAGGTAATGATTCAGGCATTGGTTCCATCAGATCTAATCTCCTAAAACCTTTTACATTTTATGAGCTCAGAGAACCTTCCTGGTGTTCATACCACCCTTAGCTCTTGCCTGAAACCCTATTCTTTAAGAAGTCATGCCATCTATGGGTACTTAACTCCACCCTCTGACCACTTTACTTCCAAATGTCTGGATATTTATTATTTACTGATGTTCTGAGATGAGCCCTATACCACACTTTGTCATTAAATACCATTTAAGAAACACACAGGGTTCCAAGGCCAAACTATGTGGTATATTTCAGTCTTTATTTACTTGTAAAGTACCATCTGCAAGGCTCCTAGAAGATCCATGAGAAGAAAATTTGATTAAAGCCTTTAACCTGATTCCCTGATATATTGGGTCAATACCTTTTTAGATGATGTTCAAAACCATCACTTAGTGTTTACATAATTGTCATTCTAAGAAAAAGTTTTTGGATAGTATTGGCTATTCTCCACCTGAGATTGGACAGCCCAGTACACAGCCCAAAATTTACATGAACTCTGACTCCTAACTTGGAGTTTTTCTGTTTGTTTGGCTGGATTATTTTTTCTATTCTGAGCCAACAGGGTCCCTCACATATATGTAGTTTCATCATCTAAGGTGTTTTTATTCATTTTTGTTTTCATTCAGATGGACAAAAATTGACAGACACTATAGCACCAGAACTTCCTTTGGTGTCATAGCACTTTCAATGTGGTGATGGGGTTTGAATGTAGGCTGTGTTCATGACAAGGCATAAACCCAACCAGAAGCCCTATCTCCATGGCTCTTGAAGCTTTAATTCCCAATGATGCAGTCCTACCTCACTGAACATTTCCTCTCTTTTTATGGTTGTTTACACCTCAAGTCTGTACTATATTTTCCCCATCATCTTGAAATAAGGTTGTAGATTTGCTCCTGTTAAGTTGATGCACATACCATTTCCACTGTTTCAAGTAATCACAATTAAGATCTTCTGCATGGTGTCTGGAGGTTACAGTTTCTGATTTACAAAGTAGAAGTCATCCATCATACACTTCTGTTTTTGTTTTTTTTTAAGGTCTCTTGTTCCTTGTTGATTTTTTTTTTTTAATTTCTCTATTGGGGGATTAATGGTTTTCAGTTGACAGTAAAATACAATAGTTTGTACATGCATAACATTTCCCAGTTTTCCATATAACAATTTGACCCCCACTAGGTCCTCTTCCGCCCTCATGTTCCAGGACCTGAGCCCTACCCCCAACCCCAGAGTCTTTTACTTTGGTGCAATACACCAACTCTAGTCCAAGTTCTGCTTTGTATTTTCCCTTCTGATCTTGTTTTCCAACTGCTGTCTATGAGTGAAGTCATCCCATATTCATCCATATAGAAGCACTCTATACCACACTATGTCAGTAAAATGTCATTAAGAAACACAGAGGGTTCCAAGGTCAAACAAGTTCAACTATGTGGTATATTTTAGTCTTTTGTTTCTGACTTATCTCACTTAATATGATTTCTTCAAGCCATCATAAACTTTTTATTCAATGGTAGGAAGAGAGGAAAATGATCTAGTAAGATCACTGCCACATGATCCTAGTGAGATCCCTGAGTAAAGCCTTATGTGCTTAGAGAGGAATGCAGAAACAAACTGGAGATTTTCCTAAGATAATGGGTAAATAGAACATTTAATGTCAGAAGGACCATCATGAGATCAGCTAACAGTTATCAAAGTGGTGGGCTAGGCTTACCAAACTATTTCATAGGAGCCTCCTGAGAGCCACTATAGTCCAGCCATGTTACACAGAGAAATTAAAGTGCGAAACTATGAAATGCTTTGCCTAGATTCAAAGTCTGGTTGTCAGATCCTGGGTTCTGCCCTTTCCCCCACTAGTATGTTATTATGTGCTGCTGAAACAATACCTAGACATGATGAACTTTAGAAGAACAGAGCGAATATTTTCCTCCATTAAAATCTTTCTTTAGGGAAGAAAGATGATGTCATTTAAAAATAGTTCCATACCTACCCTTTTATCCTATAATCATTTATCCTGGATCATATAATAAACAAACAAAATAAAAAAATGGACAAGTTATCCAAAAGTTACTATCAAGAAAGAAAAAATAATACAATAACTCTGAGAAATACAATGAACCTTGGGTACATGTAAAAAGGAATCAAGAAGAGGGCACCTCATTTCTTCTTTTCCTAAAAGCATGATAATTACTGCAGAAATCATAAGCTTTCAGCTCCTCCCCCACTGTATCCTCGCCCCCCCCCATTACTTGCTCTGAAAAACTGATGATTTCCGAAGCCGAGATGGGAATGGAAATTAATTTGTCATTTAATTTTTAATAAGTTAAAGACATCTCTGTGACACAACCAATCAGTCTGCATGTGCTTGCCTGAGGAGTCCTTGAGGAATCCTCGGATGGAAATTAAATACGGCATCAAATGTTGCATTTACTTCAGCAGAAGCACATCAAAGATTGAGCTGTGGAGAAGAGGAAAGGGAGAATGTGGACATCCAGACATGCCCATGCAACTTGGAATGTAGAGCAAGCCTTCCTCAGCTGGAGGATTGTCCCTAAATTAAACTGTACTTGTCTGGATCGGCCAGAACTACCCAGGATAAACCTTCTGCTTCCTGCCTTCATTGCCCTCCAGTCTGTGCTTCACTCACAATCAGTTCCTTTCTTTTCCTTGTTGTGGCTGAATTTAGCATGGCTACTCATGGCTACTCATTGTAATATGTTTGTCTCTCAAAGGACTTGACTACCAAAAAATGCTTTTTTTTTTTTATTATGATTCTAAAACTATACCAAAGGACTGGCCAGCCCTATTGACTAGTCCTCCAGCAGTCTGCCTTAGGGCAACCCTGCTCGAACTCTTTGCTCTTGAGATTTCAGAAACATAAACAATCTCATGGGAGCAGTCCCTTGAGTCCCACTGAATACCCTTCCCCAAAATCCATCTATAGCTTCTCTCATGTGTTCCCTTCCATTTTAATGATTTCATTGTTTCTAGACCAGCAACCACAATCACTCTGGCTTTGTTGCCTGTATGTGGTCTTTGGAGTTAATTCTTCTCATGTGCTTCCCCCAGTGAATGACACTAATGTTCAGTTTTTGGACCAAGATGATGACGATGACCCAGACACAGAACTGTACCTTACACAGCCATTTGCATGTGGGACAGCATTTGCCGTCAGCGTCCTGGACTCACTCATGAGCGCAGTAAGTTGAGTGGAAGTGGGGGACTTGGGAAGGGGTGAGGAGGTGGTACAAGAATATGAGCAAACTCATGCAAGATTTACAGTCTAGGAGTGGGTATTGATGTTCATCAAAATATCACACAGATAAGCTCTTTGTTTTTTGAAGAACCAAATCTTCATGCATGTATGATTTCACCCCTCCCAGGTCATCCTTTTCATTCAGATATACAGGAATAGGGGTGATGGTACCCTTGGTAAAAAACTCATGTTACTATGCTGAAGGATATGGATTTGATGCCTGTTCTCTCCTGTAGAATGGATGCTTCACAAGCAGTAGAATAGTGCTGTAGTTGTCTCTCTTTTTCTCCAATTCTCTTTCTCTGTTTTCACTAGGAAGAGAAAGGAAGAAAGAAAAGAAGTAAGGAAGGAAAGAAGGAAGGAAGGAAGGAAGGGAGGGAGGGAGGAAGGAAGGAAAGGAGTGAAGAAGGTGGGGAGGGAGGGAGGGAGGAAAGAAGGAAGAGAAGGAAGAAGATCTCTGGGAGTGGTGGAGTATTTGTACAGGCATCCAGCCCCAGTGATAACCCTTCCCTACTGGCAAGACAAACACCCAGAAAGACAGGGAGATAGAAAGAGAGAGGTACAGAGAGAATCACAGCTTCTTTTGGTGCTCTGGTGCTTCTGTGTGGTTGCCCTCTTCCCAAGTCATGCATCCTACCTGGTGAGCTATCTTTTCAACACACAAATAAGCAGTTGCTTAAACATTCTTTAAACTGTAAGGGAGGAAAGGGATATAAAGAATATATATAGGTAAGCACTTGACCTAGTCTCAGGATCAGAAAGAGAGCCACCAAGGAAATAATGTACATTTTATGCCACAGTTGGAGCCATAAAGAGGGAAGCTTTGTTGAAACGGGGGGGGGGGGTAGTAGCAAAGAGAACAGGGTTGACTAGCAGAAGGACCAAAAACATCTTTGATTTTCTTTATAATTACATTTATCTACCTGTGGAGATGGGGACTCGTATGTAAGTGGTTTTGCTGCTTCTAGACCTAATTTTTATTCAGAGATAAAGAAAGAGAGAGGAAAAGACAACACAGCATGAATTTTTCTTGGTGCCAAGATATTCCCTTATGGCTGTGGGGTTTGAAGCTGAGATGTTGTATAGCAAGGCCTGCATCCTATCTGGTAAGCTATTTCTCCAATGTTGACTTTATTTTATAACTTAAAATGTATAAAATAATCAAGACTCCCCCCCCCACTTTTGAAGACAAAAAAAAATAGTATGTCAGTTTAATGGAGCCATGTTGAATCACAAAAAGGCACAAACAGAAATGAAAATGAACCATTCAGTTACCCCTGATTTTATATTTACTAAATAGAAATAGTTTTTTATTTTGAAATTCTCAAATTAGCAATTTGTGGTAATACAGACACAGGCATGGGCAAAAACTGACCTTTGGGAAATCCATGGAATGGAGTTCTATTGAAGACATTAAAGCCATAAGCATAGTTGAGTTTTTATACACATGCAGTTCTTGAAGTGCTTAAAAAAACTTATGCTCATAAATGTGTTAAACAATTGATATGCTAATTATGCATTATTCTCATCTATTCATTAAAGCTAATCCCAGAAGGGCTTCTATTTGAGGAGAAAAAAATTCATAAAACTTTAAAAGTCTAATTTAAGTTATTATATATTCTTGAACATAGTCCAGCAACAAACACATTTTAGTTTTAAAAAAAACTGAAATATGGATTTTAAAAAAAGTATAGAACAACAGGCCTCTGAATTTAGGTTACTAGTTTTCGTGCCCTGTTGGTTTCCAGTAGACTTGTCTGATGAATCTGACCCTAACCTTTTTACTTTTTCTTTTAAATCTATTTATTGGATAGAGATAGCCAGAGACCTAGAGGATAGGGAGAGAGAGAGAGAGAAAGAGAGAGAGAGAGAGAGAGAAAGAGGCAGAGAGACACCTGCAGCACTGCTTCACCACTCGCAAAGCTTTCTCCCTGCAGGTGGGGACTGGGTGCTCGAACATAGGTCCTTGTACATTGTAACATGTATGCTCAATCAGGTGCAGTACTGCTAGTGATGGTGGGCTTAGTTTGGGCAAAGTCATTAAACTCAGAATAGTAGAAACAAGATGTGCCCATTACAATACCATCTTCTCTGTAATGATTCTTCTTCAGGTCTCTAAACCCACTTTCACACAAATATTTATAATTTGTCTCTTTAGAAATTTTACTTTCCTTCAGATCCTAGTATGAGAGATTTCAGAAAATTTTCCTCACTAAGAAATACTTAAGCTGCTCATGGAAGATTTTTTTCCCCCTGAACTACAAGTACTTCTTTTATTAACAGTTCTTTGAAATCCAAATTTATATAATTATTTGTTTCTCCATGTCAGACATATAGTGTATTTCAAACAGAAATAGCTACATAATTTGCAGGCCACTTGAATTGGTTTAATAAAACAAATAAACAAAAAACACCTAGCATCTCCTCTGAAGTGAAAACTAAAGTGTTGGAGAGAAAGTGGTTAAGATATATATGAGGTATATATAGGTACAGTAGTCTGGGAGCAACATTTCTTCTGTATTCCTCTCTGGGGAAAAGGGGTGTCAGGATGTTAGTGCTGTTGTGGTTGTCATCAGTAGTATCATTCTGTGAGCATTCAGAACTGGGGAGACACTTGGCAAGATTGTTGCATCTTCTGGAAGATAAAGTGAATAAACCAATTTTAAGTGTTGAAACAAGACCTATTTAACTGATCCACTCATCCTTACTTTTTAAATCACTAATTTGAATGCCTACCCAATTATTTGGGTACAATTATTTTCATTGTCTAGGACAAACAAGTTCCACAGTGTGATCTTAAATTAGGTCTGGCTCAACAATTACAATTGTTTCTAGGCCATCTGAAAAAAAAAAAGTTACCTGTTATTTCTTTCAAATTCTATACCAACCCTCATTTATTAAAAAAAGTATAGTAGATTAGCTAAGTACTGAGTCAGGAACTAGAAGCAAGGAAAAGCTTGACAGGAATATAAATTGAGAAAATGAGATTCCTCTAACCAGCAGGAGCCAGAGGTAAACTACTATTGCTTATAAGTAACATCATAACACACACACACCCACACCTCTCTAGATGTCCATAATCTCCTTTTACTAGCACTTCTTCCAAAATTGCCATTTAATCATGTGTCTAAACTTTCCCTGGATATTGTCCCTCATAACTCAGCTCCCGCTGTTTACTGCTTCATTTGTTAAAAAAGTAATGTTTTGATTCATCACAGGAATTCCTAGAATAGATAGGGGTGTTACACACATGACCCCATGTTACACACATGGCTTTACCCTACAGGTCAACAACAGAAGCACATGATGAGAAGGAATGATTATGAATGTGTGTACATGCCTCTAAGAAGAGGAAGATCACAATTAAATGCATTCTTTTAGAATGATACCTTTTTTCTTTTTGCCCTCTTCCTCTTTCAGTGCCTCTCTCACACATATACAAACACAAAGTGAAAGTCTCTCAGTATTTAGAAGTGAAAAATGATGTGTGTGATTTCATTCATCCCACTCCTTTAAGCTCACCTCCAACTTGAATTCTTCCTGGACCTTTCCAGAGAAAAAGTGAAGGCATAAGCTCAAGAGTTGGGCTGTCTGAGCCTCAGTTTTTTCATCTTGAAAGTGAGAATAATATTTAGAACATATTATTAACAACAGTCCCTCAGGGGATCGTTGAAATGATTAAACAACTTAAAGTGTAAAAATAATTTTCACAGTACACAACAGTGATGAGTTCTATTATTGATTCATTGTTATTATTAATCAATAAATTTACTGAGCACATACTAAATGCCAAGTACTGCTCTGCAGCCTGGGTATTCTGCAGTGAAGAAGAAAGATAAAGACTCTACCTACATGCTATTTGAAATGTTGTTCTAGTGGGAAAATGTAAATTATGGAAACTCTGTGACTATTAAATGACTGATGGCAGAGAGGGATGACTGATTTTAAATACTAGACTAGTTTGAATTGATATGTATACCAGAATAAAGCTAAAGTTTTAAGAGATAGTTTTTATTAGTGATTTAATAATTATTGACAAGACTTATAAGAGGGGTACAACTCCATACAATTCCCACCACCAGAGTTCCACATCCCATTTCCTACACTGGAAATTTCCCTATTGTTTATCCCTCTGGGAGTATGGACCAAAGATTTTTATGGTGTATAGAAAGTGGGAGGTCTGGCTTCTATAGTTGCTTCTCCACTGGACATTGCCAATGGCAGGTTGATCCATACTCCCAGCCTGTTTCTGTCTTTCACTGGTGGGATAGAACTCTGGAGATGTGGGATTCCAGGACACATTGATGAGGTTATCTGCCCAGGAAAGTCAGGTTGGCATCATGGTAGCATCTGCAACTTGGTGGCTGAAAAACATTAACATATAAAGCAGAAAAATTTTGTTTAAATTTGTTTAATAATTAGAAACCTAAAGGTAAGAATCTAACAGATGACATTTGGGGTCTTCATATTGTAAGAAGCTATGAAGTCTATCTGAGGTATATTCCAAGGGGCCCATGACTTTACTAAATTTTGCCTAAGCCTGACAGCTAGCTTGCAGGTGGGCTAAAAGTATTATCTGGAAACTAGTGTCAGAGTTGGGAATAGGACTAGAATGCTGGATAAGGGCAGAGAGACGTTCCCCCAAATGGGAAAAGGATAGAAATACTGTTATCTATAAACCCCAGATATCTGACATAGAGCCTATTCATATTTAGCACAGGAGCCTGTATAAACTCTGTACCCCTGTCAGCCTGAGCTTGCAGTCCATGGTCATAAGCTAGGAACATTCTAAGCTGCACTCATTTCAGAACCAGTCTTCCTCAAGTGGCAGAGTATGTTGGCCCAGTCTCCCTTTGGAGAGTGGAGCAGTTTCTACCACTGTCATTCTATACTGAAAGCAAGGTCTTGTAGAGGCTCACAAGAGGGTTTATGGTATTGTTACTGATGGAAATGACCAGTGATGATAGAGGGAGGAATCTTTTAGAGGTCTAGGTAGTTTTAAGGTTAATACTGACAAAACAAGAGAGTGCTTACAGAAGAGTTAGATAAAGTTTGAAAAGCAGTAGCCAACTGGGTTTGTTTTGTTTGAGGGAGTGGTTGAAGACTATGGTGTTTGGAATATGATAGATATATTCTTCTACTTTTGTGACACTGCATTACAGTATCTGTGCACTAAAAGAGACTTCAAAGCTGTGGTGTCTTTTCCTTTCTGAAGTCTGATGACATAACACACACACACACACACACACACACACACACACACACACACACATCTTTTTTTTTTTTTAGCCAAGCTGGAGTCTTTTTTTAAAGACTTCTGCCGGGCCAGCATGGGGGTGCCTCTTCCCAGGTGCGTACTCTCTGGGTTGGAGAGAACTCGACTGGAGCCAGCCTCGGCTGCTACTCACTCAGTGACACGAGGGATATGACTCAGGAGCCATGCTCGTGGCAGGAAGGCAATGCAATTTCTTTATTGATTAGAGAGCCAAGGCTTTTTAAGGGCAGACCCAGAAGTGGCAAGTCGAATACAGAAATGGCTAGGAAAGGGGTGGAGAAAGGCAAAAGGAGCTGGAAAGGTAGGAACTTCCTTAGCAACTGTTGTGAGGGTTTTAACTAGTAGGGTTAATAATACCCTGCAGGCAGGGAGGGTCTTGAGGTAGAAAGAAGACAGATCAAAAGAATGGAATGGGTGGGGATCTTTCAGGCAAAATAATCATTATGTAGATAGGCCATAGTATCAGGAATGCAGGGTGGAGCAGGGGGAGCTGGCTTAATGTTTTAAGGAATGCCAGGCAGAAGAATGCAGGGTGCTTTGTGAGGCTCCTCACAATTTCCTGACTTCTCCCCCTTTCTTTTTATCTAATGGCCATAGTATGAGGAATGCAGGGTGTTTTGTGAGACAGGGAGTCTGATAAGACAGGGCACACCTTTGGGGTTACTCCTGTCTCTCTTTGCTCAACCACATCCTCACAATTTCATGACAGTCTTCATTGTTCTTTTTTAATTTATTTTTATTTTTCCCCATTTTGTTGCCCTTGTTTATCATTGTTGTTGTTGTTGTTATTGCTGTCATTGTTGTTGGATAGGACAGAGAGAAAGCAAGAGAGGGGGAGAAAAAGATAGACACCTGCAGACCTGCTTCACCACCTGTGAAGTGAACCCCTTCAAGGGGGCCCTGGGCTAGAACTGGGATCATTATGCCTGTCCTTGAACTTTGCAGCATGTGCTTAACCTGCTGTGTCACCATCCAGCTCCCTGGAGTCTTTTATAGACTTGATTGATTGATTGATTCCCCCTTTTTTTGCCCTTTTTGTTTTTTATTGTTGTTATAGTTATTATTGTAGTTGTTATTGATGTCGTTGTTAGATAGGACAGAGAGAAATGGAGAGAGAGGGGAATACAGAGAGAGGGAGAGAAAGACACCTGCAGACCTGCTTCACCATCTGTGAAGCAACTCCCTTGGAGGTGGGGAGCCAGGGACTTGAACCTGGATCCTTTGCGGATCCTTGCGCTTTGTGCCATGTGCGCTTGACTGGCTACCGCCCGACTCCCAACACACACATCTTTTACAGAGTTGGAAAATATTTTTCTTTAGAAAATGTAACTTCAAATAAGATTTACTGTATGTGTGTTTGTATGCTTGTGCTTATAAACATATATGTATGTGTACTTACACTATGGATGAAAGGATAAATAGGTATATAATTTTAACAGATATAAATCTATTCTGGTGATAATATTTGGGAGCTAGGCAAGAGAAGAAATGTTGCTGTATTTTATTATAGAATGTCAGCGTCAGCGAGCTGGCCTCAGAAATTACCAGACTTATGCTAGTAACATATGGAGCACATAACTGTCTGGAAATGGACCAGCATTATTTACTTTCTTAACTGGACTTTCATTAAGGACTTAATCTCTGGAATGTGTTATGGAGAAGACCGCGTTTTTGGTCAGCCTAGGCTAATCTGGTGCCATGTGATGTCAATTACTTAAACAAATTGCACCTTCTCTGGCTTTATTCACTCCACACAGGGGCCACCATTTCAACTGCTTGTGAGGAGAGACACAGTCTACAGGCTGTCCTGCAATAGACAAGCTGGCACTGGTGTCAGCATGGTAAACAGTGTTATGTTCTGTTGAACTCAGAACATACAACTGCTGTCACATCAAAGCAGGCAGGACCAGGATTGGAAAAAAAAAAAGTCCTTATCCCTGATGAAAGAAAAATACTAAAAATAAAAATCTACACCATGAAAACTAGCAAATATAAAAAATGGCAGCTATGACATGGAAAATGACAATTTTAGAGCAATTATAAACGAAAGGCAAAGTGCCATTAAAGTTAAGGCAATGTTATTAAAAGATGTGTTAATTTTCAGTTAAATTTTCTATAAAAGACCAATTAGTTTAAAAGGCTTGACAGCATTAACTGTGCAACATAAGCTCTGGTAATTATACTATAAAAAATAAAAAGAAGAGACTGCAGCCTGTTAGACACATGGCTGGAAGGTCCTCCCCAGAGCTAGCTAGATGGCGCTGTGGGCCCAGGTTTCCCTGTTGCTGTCAGTTGGACCTTTTCCACAATGTCTGCTACTCCATCTATTTACAAGATCTGAAAATTACTATATTAGGGGCCAAGAGGTGCCACAGGTGATCTGGGACTGATCTCTTATATAAAGAACAATCTCTTATATAAAGAACAGTGTTCTCTTATATGAGAACACTGAGGCACAGATAGAAGGGAATTTTCTGAGATGGTTGCGTAGCTAGTTGTTCTGTTTATAAACTATGGGCTTGTAGGAAAAGTCATGATGATTTTTTTTTTTGCACAAAAGAATACATCATGACTTTTCTGACAGCCCAATATAGTCTCCTGAGTGCTGGTTGTGCATCTTACATGACATGGAGGGGGCAGTAAAGTTGCTCACCTGGATACAGTGCTCCTTTGCCATGTGTGTGACCCAGGTTCAAGCCTGGCCCCATTGCATTGGATGAAGAAGCTTTGGTGCCATGGTCTCTTTTACAGTCTCACTCTTTCTCTTTCTGTGTCTCTGACTGTGCATCTGCCTCATTCTATCTGAAAAAAGTCATCAAGGAGCAGTGAAGCCTCAGTGATAACACCCTTCCCCTACCCCTCCCCAACCCCACCCTTCAAAAAAGAAAAAAGATGTATGGAGTATCTCATTTAATGCCTACAAATTAGGTTATTTTTCATAATCTCTATTATATGGATGAGGAATTTGAAGGCATAGAAAAATGGGAAAATTCCCATTGGCACAGTAATTGAATAGCAAAGCATGGGTTTAAAACCACACTAGCTGACTTTTGAAGTCCGTACACATAATCAAAAAAAACTTCTTCGGCCAAGTGTGGAAACCTCATCATCTTGGAATTGGGAAGAGGGATCCTCTTCCCCACACCCCTTATACTACATAGTTTTCCTCCAAAACTATATGACACATTTGAAACAGCCACAGTGAAGCCCTCTGTTCTAGACCTATCTGAATTGAATACTACAGTAAACCATAGCTCTATTTAACATAAGTATAGTTGCTATGAACTAAAACACTAAATTAGTTTGCAGGGTAAGACTTAGAAGGCAAAGGATCACACCAACATGTCAACCTCCATTCAGAATTTTGCATTTCTATAATTTTAGTGTTTCAGTTGATGCTGAAAAGAATTGTGTCTTCTAGTGAGTTCTACAAAAGTTTATTCTAGCTGGTATTTCCTCCACAGGAATAGTCTTTGATAATTTATATCTTAAGTTATAGTACCTGGTTTGCCCCATGATGCAGAAGTAGTAGCCTCCTGTGTAGAGCTCTAGTTTGGCACTTATTTATAGGCTGCTATGTGCTTTGTGAGGTGCCACCCTGAACCATATCAAGAAATCTGTGCCTTAGTTACTGTAGCTTCCATTGGAGGGAACGGGGAAACAGAACTCTGGTGGTGGGGCTAGTGAGAAATTATACCCCTGATATCTTAATAATTTTCTAAAGTAATATTAATATTAAGTCACTAATATAATTAAAAATAAATAACTAAACTTAATTTTAAGAATGAAAGAAAAAGAAATTTATGCCTCCCATATCATTTTTTTAGGGGAAAGAATTGTATTTTCACCAAATTGCTCAGGTCACAATGAGGCCTTGATAGATGTTCAGAGCATACCCGTAAGCAATGTTCAAATAGTCAGGTGCTATATAACAAGGGTTCCTTCACTATGAGACATTTGACGATATGCGCATTTATGACAGTAGTTCCTATGCATAACCTAGCTGGGAAAGAGGCTGTACTATCTAGGTTTGCATAAATGCACTCTCTGACATTTGCACAGCAGTGAAATGCCTTCATTTCTCAGAATGTGGATACAATGCTAAGCAAGAATGACTCCTTGTCTGCACATGAATATTGGGGCTTTGAAACAGGAGTCAGAATGTTTGGCTGACAAAAAGACAGCATTATTTTCTGTTAGAGCAGATAACTGCTGCCCACAGCACTCCCCTTGATGCTTACATGGAGAAAAAGGTGGGGGGAGATGAAGTAGGGGGATTAGTCTGGCATGTAGAGCCAGCTCAGGGACAACAAATTGTATTCAGAGTTGTGAGTGGTTCCACCTCATTTGAATACCTATGAAACCCTAAAATCCACCTAATATTGTTCCCAGCAATGGACAATTTTGAAAGTAACACACTAAGACCCAGGGATTAGTAAGTGCTCGGTAAATATCAGTGACTGATTGATCACAAAGATTTTACTTTTAACACAGCTGATTTCAACAGAGAAGGGGGAAATAGGCTAAAGTCAAATTGTAAAGGCCTGACAAAACCATATTATTTTATGTAGAATGTCTAGAAATTTGTGATCACAAAGCAGATCGTACAGAATTTTTGTGTAGAGAGCATTGATTGTGTTTTCATTAGAAAAGTTATTCATGCTGGCTGTAGAAAATTGGAAATCTTGAAATTGTATAAAGAAAAACATAAATATAAAATATTCTCCAATACAAAGACTTTTTAATAGTTTCTTCCTGGTGGATAGATAAATATAGAATCGTTGAGTTTTATGTCATGGTAACTTCTTTTCAGTAGTATTACTCAGTTTTATATCTTGGCTATTTCTTTTTAGTTAGTATTTTATCCAAATCAAATTATATGAATTGTTTGATTTCATAGAACTTCATGGGACTCTATTAGACATTTCAGAATTTATTTAATCATTATTCTATTGTGAGGGATTTAGTTTAAAATATATTTTATCATAGTAATTAACCCTGTGATAAATCCTTGAGAAAGGAACAACTTGAGGTAAATTTACTGAATTAATGTGCCAGGCAGTGGCACACCTGCTTAAGAGCATACAGTACAGTGCACAAGGACCCAGGTTCAAGGTCCTGGTCCCCATCGGCATGGATAAAACTTCATGAGTGGTGAAGCAGGGCTGTAGGTGTCTCTTCGTCTCTTTCCTTCTCCATCTCCCCCTCCCCTTTCAATTTTTCTCTGTCTCTATCTAATAAAATATCTACATAAGCATTTTTAAAGCTCTTGGTACTTGTTTGTTATATCATCATGTTGTGTGTGGGGGGTGGTAGTCACTGTTGCTGTCAAGCAGAGACAAAGAGGCAGAGAGAGTGAAAGAGAACATAGTATGGAAACTTCCTCCAGTGTGATGTGGGTCAGGCTAGAACTTGGACTGTTACAAATGACAAAAGGAGTGCACTATTCAAGTCAGCTATTTTGCCAACCCAATCCTCATATATATTTTGCCAGGTTATTTCTTAGAAACAATTGCACCAATTTGCACCACTGTCATTGTTCTATAAGTGTTATCTCCTGCCTGGGAAGGTGATTCAGTAGATAGAAAGCTAGGGTCAGACCCTAGGTTTGATCCCTAGCGTCAGATATGCTGGAGCAATGCTCTGGTTCCTTTTCTCTATCTTTTGTTAGATAAATAAAATTTTAAGCTCAAAATAAATTAATTGAGGGTAGATAGATGTCATCTCCTGCATCCTAAAGGGCACTGGTTTGTCATCTTTTTTTGGAAACCTTTCAAGTGCATTTGTGGTTGTTTCTGAAGTATATAAATTTTTAATTTCCAAGTCATTTTTGTAAATACACATTTTCTTTAGTAAATTCTAGGGGTTTTTTCCCTTCTTTTTTTCCCCTCAGGATTATTGCTGAAACTTGGTGTCACCACTATGAATCTATTGCTCCTGGTAGACATTTTCTTTTTCTTATTTTCTTTTCTTTATTATTTTATTTTATTCGATAGGACGGTTGAGATGGGTGGGCAGAGAGAAAGAAAAAGAGAGGAATGGTTGTGGAGGGGATGCTCAAACCTGGGTCCTTGCATGGACCCTTTAGCATGGCACTATGTGCACTTAACTGGTTGCGCCACTGCCTGGTCATCTGAATTCTGTAGTTTTTATGCTTAAGTAGTGTTTGCCAAACAGGACAAGTATCAAGTGTCCTGAGATTAATTAAATGGCTAGTTATGTTTGAATTCGGTTGGTTGAAGCTACAGTTTTTGTCTGAAAATTATTTATTCATTAATGAGTAAAGAAAAAAAACAAACCAGAGCACCATTCTGACATATGTGATGTTAGGGATCAAACTCAGGAACTGATGTTTGAAAGTCCAACACCTTATCCACTATGCCACCTTCCTAGCCAAGGCTGCAGCTTTTATCACTGTTATTTTATAACATTTACTTTCTTTCACTGAGTTTATCTAATTGACTTACAACACTGAATATGTTTAAGGTATCTAACCTATTTCATATACGTAAGCATTGAAAAATGATAATAATGAGTATAGTTAGTGTATTCATCATTTCACATAGCAAATATTTTGGTAAGAATTAAAAAATATTAGCAACATTAAAATACACAGTTAAAATTATATGCAACATGGAAACACAGTATATAAATTTATTGTTTATATCACAGGATGTACAGTACATCTCCAGAGTTTGTTTATTTTATAACAGTTTTTAAAATTTTATTCAATAGGACAGTTGAGATGGGTGGGCAGAGAGAAAGGGTTTTTGCTGGGGTTTAGTGCTGGCACTACGAATCCACTGCTTCTGGTGACCATTGATTTTTCCATTTTATTGAATAGGACAGAGAGAAATTGAGAAGGGTGAGGGAAATAGATACCTGCAGACCTGCTTCACCACTTGTGAAGCATCCTCCCTACAAGTGGGGAGTGGGGGCTTGAACCTGAATCATTGCCCAGGTCCTTGAAATTAGTACTATGTGTGATTAACTGGGTGCATCATCGCCCAGCCCCTATAACTGGAAATATTTGCCTTTGACCACCTTTATCTATTTTGTCCACACCTCTCTTCTGACCTCTACCCCCTGAGACTCCTCCCAACCTGTTCTTGGTCTGTGAAGGATATATATATTTTTTAAATTTATGTTTAAGGTCACATAATATTCCTTATTCTCTGTTGACATATTTCACTTAGCCAGTGACTAAACCTAGAAATTCTGGATATTTCATGAGTAGAATCATGTAATATGTAGAGTTCAGTTACTAATTTAGTTCACTTAGCATTATGGATTCAAGGTTCATCCATGTCGGAGCATATATTAGCACTACATTTTCTTTTATGGTATTAAAATAATCTGTAAGCATAGGTGTAACACATCTTGTTTTCTGCACTCAGTAGGTAATAAAAACTTGGAATCTTTTTGTCTTGCCTATTATTAATAGTGCTTATATAAACACTTGTGTATGTTTTATTTTTATTAAGCATTTTTGCTTTAGTTTTTTTTCTTTTTTTTATTACTGATATAATAATGATCTACAAGACCATAGGATAAGAAGAGTACAATTCCACACAGTTCCCACCACCAGAGTTCCATATCCCATCCCCACCACTGGAGCCTTTCTTAATCTTTATCCCTCTGGGAACATGGAAGGATGATTATGGGGTGCAGAAGGTAGAAGGTCTGGCTTCTATAATTACCTCTATGCTGGACATGGATATTGGCATGTGGATCCATACTCCCAGCCTGTTTCTGTCTTTCCCTGGTGGGGCAGGGCTCTGGAGAGGTGAGGATCCAGGAGACATTGATGAGGTCATCTGCCCAGGGAAGTCAGGTTGGCATCATGGTAGCATCTGCAACTTGGTGGCTGAAAAAGCATTAAGATATAAAGCAGAACAAATGGTTTACTAATTAGGAATCTAAACATAAGACCTTAGCAGATGATATTTGGGGTCTCCATGTTAGAAAAGACTAGTAAGTCTACTTTAGGTATATTCCAAGGGACCATGACGTGACTAATACTTGCCGGAACCGGACACCTACCATGCAGGTGGGCTAAAGGTATTGTCTGGGGAGATGGTGTCAGAGTTGGAAATAGGACTAGAAATCTGGATCAGGGAAGAGAGAAGCTCCCAAATATGAGAAACGTTTATAAATATTGTTAACTGTAAAGCCCATCGATTTGACCTGGAGTCCATATTCAGCAAAGGAGCCTGTGTAACCTCTGCGTCTCTGTAGGTTTGAGCTCACATTCTGTGGTCATAGCTAGGAACATTCTAGGCTGCACTCATTGCAGGCTGCACTCATTACTTTAGTTTTAATGAGAGACTAGAGCAATGCTCAGTTCTGATTTATTGTGGTTCTAGGAATTGACCTGGAACTTTGAAGCCTTAGGAATGAAAGTCTTTTTGTATAACCATTATGCTATCTTCCCTCCCCCCTTGTATAAGTTTTTTTATGGAGATATATATGTTTTCATATCTTTGCCTATATACATAGTATAATAACTGTATGAGGAACTTCCAGACTATTTTCCAAAGTAACTGTTGCATTTTTATCTGCCCACCAGTCATATAAATGTCCCCCTATCCTCATCAACTCTTATTATCAGTTTGTATAATTACAGCCATTTTGTGGGTACAAAATTATTTTGAAATGTACTTTCCCTATTATTAGTGGCAGTGATCATTTTTTCACTAGTTTGTTGATCACTTGTATAATATATTTTTTCATGAGTGTTTATTCAATGCTACTTTAAAATTTATGTTGTTGATTTGTGATATTCTTTCAAATATAGCCTAGACATTAGACTATTATCAGATTTATGATTTGCTTCTCTAACTCTTTGGATTTTCTTTCAGCTTTGTAAATTTTGAATGTACAAAAATTATTCAATTTTGATTAGGTTCAACTTAGCCATTTTTTTCTTTTCTTGGTTAAATTTGATGTGATATCTAAGAATTTGTTTACAAATCAAAGGTCACGAGAACTACTCATATCTTCTTTGAAGCATTTTATAATTTTAACTACTGCATTTAAGTTTTTTAAAATTTTGTTTTCCTCCAGTGTTATCACTGGGGCTCTTTGCCACCACTACAAATCTATTGCTTTTGGCAGCCATTTTTTTTCCATTTTATTGGCTAGGACAGAGAGAACTTGAGAGGGGAGAGGGAGATAAGGAGAGAAAAAGCTAGACACCTGCTGACTTTCTTCACTGTTTATGAAGCATCTGAGGAGTCAGTGGCTCAAACCCATATCCTTGCACAAATTCTTGCGCTTCATACTGTGTATGCTTAATCGGGTGGACTACCACCGGCCTCACATGTAAGTTTTACATACATTTGAATTTAGTTTTTCACATGGTGTGAGCTAAGACTCTAGCTGTATACTAAGTATGGGCACGCTTTGTTGCTAACCTTGTTGAAGATCAGCTGACTTATAAACCTTAGTCCTTTGAGCTGTTGCTATTATCAGTCTGGCAAAAGTCTTATTAGTAATTCTATGCCATAGCAATAAATGCATGAGTTTATATCTGGAGTCTTAATTCTAAACCAAAAATTTGTATGTTTATCCTTCTGTCATTATACACTCTGTTTTTGCTTGCGTCAATGTTGGAATGTGCTTTAAAATTAAGACATGTAGGTCTTCTAGCTTTGTTTTACTGTCTTAAGATTGTTTTGCTCCATCTATTGGGAGTCGGGTGGTAGTGCAGCAGGTTAAGCGCAGGTGGCAGGAAGCAGAAGGACCAGCGTTAAGGATCCCAGTTCGAGCCCCTGGCTCCCCACCTGCAGGGATGTCACTTCATAAGTGGTGATGCAGGTCTGCAGGTGTCTATCTTTTTCTCCCCCTCTGTCTTCCCCTTCTCTCTCAATTTCTCTCTGTTCTATGCAACAACGATGATGTCAATAACTACAACAATAAAAAAAACAAGGGCAACACAAAAAGGGAATAAATAAATAAATAAATAAATATTTAAAAAGAGTTCCATCTTAGTAATACTGTCTTTTATACACATTACCGTGGGGTAGCTTTAAATTTAACTAGCTTTTTCTTAATTCAGAAATATTTTATCATTTTTAGTGTACCAATCACGTACATAGCTAGATAAATTTATTCTTAAGTATTTTATTCTTTGTGATACTATTATATGTGGAATTGCTTTCTTAATTTATTTTTTAATGTTCATTGCAGGTGTGTAGTTACCTAAATGATTTTTATATTAATTTTATATCCTGAAACTTTGCTAATTTATTACTTATGCTAATATTCATTTATTTACTTATTGGATAGAGACAGAGAAAAATTGATAGGGGAGGAGGAGTTAGAAAGGGAGTGAGGAAGAGAGACACTTGCAGCACTGCTTCACTGCTAGTGAAGCCCTCCCGCTACAGATGGAGAGCCAGGGGCTCACACCCGAGTTCTTGTGCATTGTGATACGCGTACTGTACCAAGTGTGCTACCACCTGGCCCTTCTTATGCTAGTATTTCAATGAGTATCTTTTGATTTTTCTATATATAATAGCACATTCTCTGATAATATAGTTTTACTTCCCTTATGTTAGGGATACTTTTCATTTATTTCTAGCCCTGACTAGCGCCTCTAGTGCTATTTTGAAAAAAAAAAAATAGTGGTGATATCCTCATCTTGTTCCTGACCTTAGGCAAAAACTCAAAACTGCCACCATTAAGTTTTATTTATCTGAAAATTTTAATAGATGGTCATTATAAAGTTAAGAAAGTTCCCTTTAGGGGGCAGGTGGTGGCAAACCTGGTTAAGTGTACACATTGCAGTGCACAAAAAAGTGGATCCAAGCCCCTGGTCCCCAGCTATAAGGGAAAAGCCTCAGGAGTGATGAAACAGGGCTGCAGATATCTCTGTCACTTTCTTTCTTTATCTCCTCCTCACCTCTCAGTTTCTCTGTTTCTTTTTTCTTTCCTTTTTTTTTAAAATTTATTCATTTATTCATGAGAAAGATAGGAGGAGAGAAAGAACCAGACATCACTCCAGTACATGTGCTGCCAGGGATAGAACTCAGGACCTCATGGTTGAGAATCCAATGCTTTATCCACTGTGCCACCTCCTGGACCACCAATTTTTCTCTGTTTCTATTCAATAATAACTAAATAAAAATTAAAAAATAAACTTCCTTTCTAATTCTAGTTATTTGAGTTTTTTATAAAAGGGTGGGATTTCTTAATTCTTTTATTTATTTCACCCATTTTTTATTTCAGTATCTTACATAAAAAGCATTTGGATATGTTGGTGAAGTCAGCTTGGTTATTATTTGAACTTTCACTGCTTACAAGTATTCTGTAGTTAATATACATATATGTTGTATGTATATTTCATGCATAGGTATACTCCAACAGAAATGCTAACTTTCTTCTGTTGCTTCTTCCAGATACAATATTACCAGTCAGAAGGCTGTTTTTTCCTTTATATTTTGGACACTGTGGTTCCATTTTTAAAATTTACCTATATTGTTGTTTAGTTTTCTCATTGATTTGAGCTAGGAGAGGTCTATTTTTCAGTATACAGGGTCATATGCTGCTCTTTTCCTTACCTGCTGTTGAATTCCTCACCTACATCTTGATTTAGGAGGGTAACTACAGCCCAAAAGTCCTGGTCAAAGTTCTTTGCGCAGCACTTATTCATATACTGGGCCAAAAAGCTGAGGTAGGGTCTCTTGCTTCTAATGAGCTATTTGACTGTAGGGAAGAGGATTTACCTCTGAGAACTTTGGAAGCTATCTGCAAATGTGCCCCAAACTAGCCCCTCATGCTACATCCCAGCCTGTGTGACTTTTGTTCTATTTCTGAGGTTAAATGGAGTCTTCAATACAGGCAACTGAGTAGTGCAGATAAAAGACTGAAATCAGTGATTTTGCTTTGCACCTCATTCCCCCAAAGAAACCTAGAAAAATATTTTTAAAGAAGAAAAGAATGGGAATGAACAAAGACCCAAGTCTTCAAGCATGTTTCACTTGCATTAAGTAACCTAGTCCTTATAGTCACTCTATGTGACATCTTACAGATCATGAAACTGAAACTCAGAATATTAAATAACATTTTAGTCAGGAAGCTGCCCAGTACATTAAAACAGAGTCTGACTCTCATCCTTTAACCAAGCCAGCAACATTTTCTCCATTTCTTGTCCCAATTCTGCTTCTCTGCTCTGGAATACATCTGAACTTCTTCTGTAGGGAATATGTCCTCTTTAGGGACTCATGGGTTATGAACAACAGTTCTACTTTCTTTTGCTGCTAAAATTTAATATGATTTTTCATGATTTTGGTAATATTTACATGAGGAAAGCAAACCCAGTACTACTAGTTGCTATCTTCATCGTAGTAATAGAAGCACACACACAATCCTCAGCAGGAATACATACATACATACATACATACATTCATACATACATAAGCTTTATTAGTTTAACTTAATTAATATGGACTTCTGGTCTAGACAAATTTGATATCCAATTCTAACACAGAAAGAAGTTAATCATTGTTAGGGTAAGACAGTTGTCTGGTGCATGGGGCCAGGACCTGAGAGGCAGTCCTACTTGTCTTGAATATGTTGTGTGAGCTGCATGTTATTATACCTATTTCAAGTCCCCAAGTAGTGAGACTTGAGGAGGGAAAAACAGTATTTTTGCCTCTACTAATACCAACTGTGGTAAATGCAAGTCAATTAGACTTTAGCCCTTTAATAATTTTTTAAAGAAAATTAAAAAATAAAAACCCTAAATTGGTTTTTAAAAGTCAGTCTCTGGTGATAGAACCAGGAGAGAAAAGAATGGAATAATTGGAGGCTGCTGTCTTTTCACTTCCCACATAAAATTATTTGAAGAGACAGGCCAGAACTTGAAACAGGAGCTACCAAGAAAAGTTGTAATTTGGATGTCGGTTGTTGTGACTTTAGGGTGTTTGCTTAATGGACTCCCCCTTCTCTTTCCCTAGACGTACTTCAATGATAATATCCTTACTCTGATACGGACCCTGGTGACAGGAGGAGCCACTCCAGAGCTTGAGGCTCTGATTGCTGAAGAGAATGCACTTCGAGGTGGCTACAGCACCCCCCAGACACTGGCCAACAGGGACCGCTGTCGTGTGGCCCAGTTAGCACTGCTGGATGGCCCCTTCGCTGATTTAGGGGTGAGTTCATGACACACAGGTCACTGAGCCTTCTGTGTAGAAACAGCTTAATTTGAATGAACTGGTGTTGGTGACAAGGTAGGCATTTCTTTCTCTCTGTTTTCAAAGGTCCAGAATAAAGATGGCATGTTCTCAGTTTACTTTGTACCAGGTACTGTACTTCACTTTTAGCCATTTGTTTTAGTCTTTATGGTAACTCGCTGACACAGGTTCCGCTAGCATAAATGCTAGGGAAACAGACTCTGAAAATCTGAGAACTGGCTCTTTGAGGAATTTGCACCAGGAACCCTTGCCTCAACATGCGCCTTACCTCAGGTGTTCTCTACAAGGACTGGGAGTCTGCAGGTGATTCCAGTATGTAGCCAAGGCTGAGAACCCTTGGTGCAGGGACTTAACCAAGGCCCTGGCCTAATTAACTCCAACTACACATTAACATCCCAGGAAGAACTTTAAAATACCCTTGATGGCCAAGACTAGCCCTTAGATTCAAGTTTTTTAAACATGGGTATAATCCAGGTCCTGGTGGTTTCCTTTTTCTTTTCTTTTTTTAACTGGTGGTTTTCAAATGCTACAGGTGGCTTTTAAAAACTATTATAATGAGAAAGTTACAGAGAGAATGATGCAGGGAAGGGGGGGGGGGGAGCCAGATCACTGCTCAGCTCTGGCTTATGGTAGTGATGGGAATTGAACCTGGGACCACAGAGCCTCAGGCACGAAAGTCCTTTGCATAACCATGATGCTATCTCCCCAGTTTTAGACCTAGTTCTTCTACTTTTTTTCCCTTTCCTTTCTTTTTCAAAAAATTTAAAATGTTTTATTTATTTATTTTATTGGGTAGAAGCAGAGAGAAATTGAGAAGGAAGGGGAAAATAGAGGGAGGAAGAATAACACCTGTAGATGTGCTTCATCACTCATGAAGCTTTCCCTCTGAAGTGAGGGGCAGAGGCCTGAACCCTTGTCCTTGCGCTTGGTAACATGTGCAGTCAACCAGGTGCATCAATGCCTGCCCTCTCTTTTTCCATTCTTTTTAAAATATTTATTTATTCCTTTTTGTTGCCTTTGTTTTATTGTTGTGGTTATTATTGTTGTTGTTATTGATGTCATTGTTTTTGGATAGAACAGAGAGAAATGGAGAGAGGAGGGAAAGACAGAGAGGGGGAGAGAAAGATAGACACCTGCAGACCTGCTTCACCACCTGTGAAGCGACTCCCCTGCAGGTGGGGAGTCGGGGGCTCGAACTGGTATCCTTATGCTGGTCCCTGCGCTTTGTGCCGCGTGCACTTAACCTACTTGGTTACAGACCGACTCCCATCTTCTTCCATTCTTTTCCTTTTCTTCCTTCCCTTCCCTTACTTTCCCTTCCCTAATACTCTCTCTCTCTCTCTCTCTCTCTCTCTCTCTCTCTCTCTTTCTCTCCACCTGTGCTACTGCTGAAGTTTTGGTGCCAGTTTTTCTTGCCTTGTTGATATGGGGTAATAGAGAAACAAAGAGAGAGAGAGAGAGAGGAGAAGAGAAAAGGAAGAAAGAAAGAAGAAAGACACACAAAAAAGAGATCCCTGCAGCACTGCTCCACAGCTCAAGATATTTTCTGCTGCAGGTGGGGATATAGGATTGAATCTTAATCCTCCTGCATGGTATTTTGTGCTCTACTGGATGCACCACCACCCAGTACCCTGTTTTCTAATTTCTCGGCCTGGACCCAGACACCATTCTCCAAACCCTATTGGTGTCTGAGGAGACCAATACCTTCCTTTGGTTTGAGGCATCAGTCTGTTTCACTTACTCAGGTAGAAATTTGAAGTCTTCACTATTACTTCCAATCCAACTCCATGGACCTATTCTAAGACAAGTGTTACAAGTCTTAAGAATCAGCAAACCTACTGCTCAAATAATAGTGTCACCCAGAAAGGTCAACTGCTTTCATATAGAGGGAATCAAGCAAAAATGCCACCCTTTCCATTTATTTTTAAACTCTGAGGAGACCAGCAATGTGTTTTAATTTGGCTAAGGACAGGGTCTTATGTCAGCCTAGGAAATTTTTGGATAGCCTGCTTCCATGGCTAGTGGCTCTTTAAATAATGGTAAGATGACCCCAAATATGTTCTTTAATATGACACCCATATAACAATTCCAGTGACAGGAAGGACAAATGAGGTGAATTTATTCCTAGTGAAGTCACTCCTCAGTGCCCTTTCCAGTCTCTTTGAAGACTGGTTGCATGAAGTCAGTATTTCCAATTAAATGAATTTGCTTTCACATTCCACAACTGAGCTCCAAACCCTTGGAAAGTGATTGTGAACTGATTAAAACTGTGAATCCCAGTTATTCAACCTGCAGACCTCCAGCTCCAGGGAAAACACATTCTCTTCCTCCTTTACTTTCTCTGAGGTCTGTAAATTGTGCTTTTCACACAGTTCTTACCTGAAAGAGTCTGTCACCATCATACCTAGTGGGGTCTTTCCTTCTTGCAGTGATTTTAATTATCACTTGAGCAATTTTGACAACACAGTCACACCAGAGTGATCACAGTTGAGTTGGGGCTAAGCACAATCACCATTTTACGGATCTGTTTTCTCTTCCTCAGCTGAATGTACATCTGAGATCTTCAGGCTTTACACCTTCTGTTTAAGTGAGTCAGAGGCATGATCTCCTTAGAGCTCTAATGGATATAGATAGAAAGCCAGAGAACAACCAAAGGAAAGCCCCTTTATGTCCTGGTCCTTAAAAATCACCACCAATATTATAAGTAGAATAGTAGCCACAATGATTTCTTCAGTCACAACTTTGGGCTCAGAACCTCTAGATCTGAACCAGGAGGAGCTAAAACAAGCTTTTCATAAAAATTCTCCTCGCTCCCTGGACCTTGAATTTCAGGCAAATAAATATGATGCATCTCTCTGTTCTTCTGTTGTCTCCCAGGATGGTGGTTGTTATGGTGATCTGTTCTGCAAAGCTTTAAAAACGTATAATATGCTTTGTTTTGGAATTTACCGGCTGAGAGATGCTCACCTTAGCACCCCCAGTCAGTGCACAAAGAGGTGAGTATTATCCCACCCCAAATACTGACAGAAATGCCTGTCCCTGCCACTCACTGTGAAGGTAGGGGCTACATACCAGTTCTTAGCATGGAGTTTTCTCTGCCTACCTTAAATCTGGCACTGAGTTTGGAAGTTATTGGAAGCTTTTTCTCTTGAATTTCTAATAGTGGATTTAAAGGCATTGTGGGAAGAATTAAACTTTTATGGAATCCTTCCATCATTCAGTTACAGAAATCTGACTAGAAACATCTCTCCCAAATTTCAGTTACAGGGGATACTTCTGTCACTTCCTAACATAGAGATCTCATATTGCTAGTATTTAAGATGAATGGCTCCTTTGCTATATTTTAGCTATCTGAATTATCAATTAGTCTAATTTAATGTACTCTTTTTCGACACACACACACTTACATTTTTAATTGGGGGGGGGTAATGGTTTACAGTATACTTGTTGACAGGTGGATAAAATTTCTCATCACCTCAGCCTCATGCTAGGTATCTGCAAAATGCTCCCACCCCCAGCCTAGGTCCTTTTCCATAATCATGCACCAGGGAAGATTGCATGCTGTCCTGTTCAATGGGGAGGAAAGGCCATCTTTGAGGATAGTACCTTTCTCATGTGCATTAAAACAAACTCATAGCAACCCTAAATTCAAAGAACATCCTAGAATTACCAAAACTCATACATTTGTATAATATATCCCAGGGTACAGTGCTATAGAGATGGGTGTCTCATAAATCCTTCTCACACATTAGAATCATGAGGAGTGCTTTTTAAATAAAACCTGATTACCCAAACTTAACTGGTGTTGATGAAGTATATATACTCATCTACACACACACACACACACACACACACACACACACACACTTTTTAATGCTCAGAGATTGTTATCTAGCCATAGTTTAGGACAACCATGGAATTCTCAAAGTTTAATAAGCATGACTATCACCTGAAAAGCTTACAAAATAAAAATAACTGGACCCACATATAGAGTGTCTGATTCAGTTAGGCTATGGTAAGATTGCTTAATAATTTGCATTTTAAATAGTTCCTAATTGATACTGTTGTCTCTCTGAGGACCACCACACTTTGAGCTCCACTGTTGTATATGAAGCAGTGGGTTGTTTTTGTTTGTTTTGGTTTTAGTTTTGTCTAGTGTTAAGCAGGAAAAATCTGATAAAATGTAAGAACTATTAAAGCAAAAATGACAAATAGACAACAAGGTTTTCTGTATTCTTCTCTTTAGTAAAACTCCAAGAAAATTTGATTTTATTAAAGGATAAAGAGTGAGCAACTACTAGCGAAATGGTCATGGTAAAGATTCTGTGATATGTGCCTGGGATTATGGAACATTCTAGAATTAAATTCTAGAATACTAGTACAGTCCTTTGAACTTCCTGCAAGCAGTGTGGCTACTCAAGTTAAAAAATGAATTGGCATTATAGACCATAGTTTACCATAGGGCACACAGACTATGGTAAATGCCTGATGTTCTCATTAGAGGCACTAGTTCAGCGTCTCTGTCAGGGCTCATGTTTGGTCTCCCCTGTTGAACTAAAGAAAATCTCCTTCTACTTGGCCCACCTAAAAGTTCTTCTTTAGATTTCCTGTGCACCTGAGGAACCAGGTGGTATGATTTTGATTCAAGCACATGTGAAACCTCCACCTAGTTGTAACTGGATAGTGACCTTTTTGATTTCTCCATCTAGGTATGTCATCACCAATCCCCCGTATGAGTTTGAACTTGTGCCGACAGACCTGATCTTCTGCTTAATGCAGTTTGACCACAACGCCGGCCAGTCCCGGGCCAGCCTCTCCCATTCTTCCCACTCGTCCCAGTCCTCCAGCAAGAAGAGCTCCTCTGTTCACTCCATCCCTTCCACAGCAAACCGACAGAACCGGCCCAAGTCCCGGGAGTCTCGAGACAAACAGAAGTACGTGCAGGAAGAGCGACTCTGATATGTGTACCTACTGCCACCGTGTGTGAAACTGTATCTGCCACTCATTTCCCCAGTGGGTGTTTCCAACAGTAACTTTCCCCCATTTTCCCTGTAGTCCCCCTCCCTTTTTTTTTTACACATATTTGCATATGTATGATAGTGTGCATGTGGTTGTCATTTTTATTTCACCACCATAAAACCCTTGAGCACAACAGCAAATAAGCAGATGGACCAAAAGTTATTTGTGATTCTAGGGGAAAAATAACCCAAAGGCATGCTCCAGACATAAATAGCTCACTACAGCAAGGAGTTCATGGATTAGACGAGAGCACTTGTGATCAATGTCAGTTACGCAAAGCAAGTTTAGTTAATGTAGAAGAAAAGTTTATTCTGATTTACCAGGAGTATCAGGGTGCTTTCAGTTTTGATTTTGTTGTTGTTTTCTTTCCTTTCCTTTTTTTTATACACAGATAGTAAGTGAGCACACATTTATTTGAAATAAATAACCAAAAAGCAATGAAAACTTATTGACTGTTTCTGCTCTCTGGACAGAAGTACTGAGAGTATTTGAAAGACTTTAACCATTTGTACAGATGATTATTAAGCACCTGCTTACCTGCTTCTTATAAGAGAATATCAAATATGTTTTATTTACTCAACCAGGCCTTTTGTTCCAGAGCTAGCTTATTTTGAAAGTTGATATGAATATTTCTAACCTTACTCTAGAGGGAAGGGTAGTATTCTATTCATGGATATATCAAATTCTAGTCAATTAATTTAAGTGAAAAGAGCTTGATTGCATATTAAATTGTTATTCTGTCTCCTTATACTGCCATATGAGTAGCTATATTTTTTGTTCACTTTTGACATTTGGGATGAAAAGCCATATGTATCATAAATATCAGAAGTAAGTCATTAAAAACTGCCTTCCTGGGACTTTTACATCTTTTAAAAGGTGAATTATTTACCTTATGTACAGAAATAAATAATACTCGGGAAAGATCAAGTATTTTTCCATACATTCTCAGGGGACCTTTTACTCCCCTTTGTTTGACTAAGTAGAGCCCCAATGCCAGGTAGAAGCCAGGACTGGGGCCATAGTAGAGCGAGAGGAAGATAAACCCAGCAGCAGACCATGTTTTTCTAGAATCCAACATGCTCAATAAATCAGAATGTAAGCGGATCGAGCCACAGTAGACTCAACAAAGACAAAAGCCAGCTACCTCCTTAAACTGTTGGCACAGCTGCATGATGCTGGCTGTCCCAAAGCAGGAAGCTGGTGAGAAAAATTCCTCATCATCTATTTCTTTAACATAGCCAACTCAGTTAAGCAGGAAAATGATAAAAAATAAAAACTAACTAACTAAATAAATAAATAAACTGCGTCTTGTTATTAAGAGATGGGGGAGAAGAGTACAGCAGTGAGCCAAACATGTTTTGCTATCATTATTTTTCCTTTTTTTTAACTGTTAGTGAGCATCAGTAGGAAAGTTGAAAAGTTTTTTTTTTCTCTTACTATACTGTTGTCAGATGTTTGTGCATGTAAATCATGCTTTAGGCAATGGATTAATTCTTTAAAAACTGACCAACTCCACCATAGCCAAATTCTCGTATGGCTGGACTAGCCCTGGGCTGGTAACATACATGTTTGAAATGTTACATTTCAAACATTCCTGACAGAATAGGGATAGAGAAGAGAAAAAAAAAAAGTCACAGCTACAGAAAATAAAAAAGGTGTTTTTATGGTGAATGTTTTGGATTTAGATTTTTGGATCCCCAATTCCCTCAAGCATGATAGTTTTGGAGTTTTGCTTGCTGTGTGAATTGACAAGCACTTTTACTGACAAAATGATGAAACTCTGTCAGAACCTCTGCCCCCACACCAAAGATAAGTTAGTGCAGTATTCAAGCCGATAATGGGATGGGAACTTATTATATACATATGTATTAAAAAGACCCATTAGTGGAAGATTTTTTCAAATTATTTTTGATCCTGCATATTGGTTTATATATTATATATAACCATCTGGCTTTATATATATATATATATTTATCTATAGATATATATGTGTATATCTATAGATACATATATAAATATACACACATATCTCCTAGTTATGGATCATGAAGAGCTCTTCATGTATTCTTTGCAAAGGAAGTTATACAGTTATGCCCACAGAACATTTATAACTATAAGAATGTGCCAGTTAAAGTGCTCAGCAGGAAATATGACAGTTTAAAAGCATTGTAAAACTCACATAGCTTACTTCTCTCTCTAAAGTGCAACAAGGATGAATAGAATGGGCCAAGGTATGACAATTAATGGTTCTGCATGACCTAGCCACTGCTGGGGGTTTTTCTTCTATGACGTTGTCCTTGTGAAAACTTTTGTGAAATTAAAAAAAAGGAGTTAAAAATTTTATTCTGTTATTGGTTTGTTTATTTTTATTTATCTTGTTCTGTTTGTGATTTTATTTATTTTTCTTTTGCTTTTCTCCCTTCCCCCTTCCCCTCCTTTTTCCCTTCTCCACCTCCTCCCACTTTCTAAACTTTTCAGCGCAATGAGGCTGCACTGCTGCTACTGCTAGATCCCTTAGAGTTTGTTTTGGTGTTCTTGGGTTTGGGGTTGGGTAATTTATGGGGGGGGGGGACTTCTCTCCATCTGGCTTGCCTTTAAATCTGCACGTGGCCTCCCTGCCCACCTTGGTACCTTGCTCCAAGTCCAAAAGCATTTTCCCATCAAAAATCCAGCTTCCTCCACTCCTCCCATTACCACTACCCCAACCCACTGCCCATAAGTCTGTCCACATCTTTGTGTTTATCTTGGCAAGACCCAGTCATTCAAGTGATGATGCCAGGTGATTAGCTTTCCTGGAAACATTTGTAGTTATTCTATTTGGCAAACCTTTTTCTCAGTTAGTATTTTATTCTCCTTTAGACTTAAACCAAGAGGGTTATAAATGGTAAAATTAATATTCTGCTTTACGTTCTATCAGCAAAAGCCCAAATGAAAATCATTCAGCTGTATCTATCAACTCAAGAGTTCACACCCAGTCATATGGGAGATGGCCCAGGCATCTCCTGCTACCTGCCTTTCAGACACTTACTTAATCCCAACCAGAGATTGGGCAGAGAGAGAGAAGTAAATCTAAATTGTGTTGTATATACAATCTGTTAGAACCGATGAGCTGACATTTTGGTGGGAGTGGACTAGGAAAAGACTGACAGGAGATGAAATTTGGGGATTTTTTCCTAATCTTCTAGGACATAAATGAAAATTGACTGTACTTAGGACTTGGTATAATGAGTAGTGGGAAAGGTATTATTATTACTTGTATTTTATTACCCAGAACTACTATATTATGTTTTTCACAATAAAGTATCCTCCATTGTTTTCCAAACTCCCCATTTTTTCAAGTCCTCTTAGGAAGTATACACGTTTGTCATGTCACATCTGTCCCATTTTCCCTTTCTATAAGAGGCGGGTGTGTGTGTGTGTGTGTGTGTGTGTGTGTGTGTGTGTGTGTGTGTGAAAGCACACAAGGGTAAAAAAGGATAGTTACTTGAGAAAGTATGTACATTTAAAGAGAAAATAGCTAGAAACTCAATTATTTGCACCACTGTAAAAAAGAAGCAATTTGTGAGCAATTCAGTTCAATTTGCTTTAGGTTTTAAAAAAGACTGAACCTTTCTTAAGCAAGTAGGGAGAATAGGAGTTGCAAGGACACCTCAGCCTCAACATTCAGATGATTATGAAATCATTAGCATCCCTAATGAATGACAACCAGGGCCCTTCACGCAATCAAATCAGAAGAATAGGGAAAGCTGGGCCCTTCTATAGTCAAGCTTTTATAATTGATAGAACTTACAAAATATTTTATGAGTTGTGAACCAAACCTGAAAATAGATGCTCAAGATTTTTTTTAAATAAATTGACTTTAAACATTTTTCTACTTTTAATCATTTTATAGATTCCATTCTTGGTTTAACTTTTTTAAAAAACACAAGTTTCAGTAGATGTTTCACACTGCTGCTGTACTGTTGGAAATGTCTTGAACTAAATACATAGATTCTGAGGAGGGCAGTCCTATTAAGTTCAGTGAATAGACAGTTGACTGTGCCTCCTGCCAGCACTGTCAAGATCCCAGATGACCAGAAAAATCTTCTGACTGACTCTTCTTGAGCACTGAAAAAGCCTAAAGGTACCTGAATCCCAATAAAGACAATTAAATCAACCTGCCAGGTTCCTATAGCAACAGACTTCTACCTGGCAAGAAAAGAGGAGAGTGCAGAAATTTCAGGGCCTGTAGAAGCCAAGACAGGGTGAAAATCAATGTCTCAATCAGCTTTTTCTCAGCCTATCCCTGCTTTGTCATAATATGATGAAGAAGTAGCTGTGGGCATCTGTCACCAAAATAGTTGACTATCTCCTTCCTGGAGGTAGCACATAGGGAAGTGCATAGGGAAGTGAAGTAGGTAGTGTCCCCTGCCTCCTGAGATGGAAGAGTGAATAGTCTGCCTCCTGGTGGAAGTTGTAATGAGGGCTGAAGGAGAGAGAGGACTGAAGTGGGCAGGAAGGAGAAGGTGGCTGGCTCTGCCCAGAGTGTGGCAGCATCAGATTTTCTTTTCCTTTCTTTCTTTATTTTATTGGCGGATTAATGTTTTACATTTGACAGTAGATACAATAGTTTGTACAGACATATGTTTCTCAGTTTTCCACATAACAATACAATCTCCACTGGGTTCTCTGTCTTCCTTTTTAGAACATCAGATTTTCAGTTCAAAGAGGGAAGTAGAGACATAGTAGACAACTGTAAAGAAGTGTGATTGTTTTCGCAAAGTGAGATTCCTCTTGGTCTGATACAAATGACTTTCATTCCTAAGAAATAGTCCCATTTTGGTCCCAGAGTGAAAAGGAGGCAGAAGATGTGGGTGCAGTTCACTGAAGACCTTGGAATCTGACAGGCAGAGGTTATATGCCAGCCTGCCTATCTGAAATGTGAGATGTGAAACCACAAGGAGGCTTGAACTCCTTGTTAGCTCTTACCCGTCTTAACTCTTATATCTCTCCAAATTAAATCTTTTCTTTTCAAGCCTTTTCTCTCTAAACTTCAGCTGTGGTGCAGCAAGATGAGGACCAATTATCCCAAATATCTTTGCTATATTGTCGTCTCTCCTTTAATGCAGTTTTCTCTGGGGAGTAGTTATGTGAAAAGGCTAAATCCCATAGCACTGACAACCCACAGAGCCAGCAGAGAGGCTCTGTTTGCACAGTGTAGCCTGTTTTTTTTTTTTTTTTTTTTTGCCTCCAGGGTTGGGCCTCCGTGCCAGCACAATGAAGCCACTGCTCCTGGAGTCCATTTTCCTTTGCTGTTGCCCTTGCTACTGCCCTTGTTGTGGTTGTTGTTATTGTTATAGCTGTTGTTGTTGCTGGATAGGACAGAGAGAAATCAAGAAAGGAGGGGAAGGCAGAGAGGGGGAGAGAATGATAGAGACCTACAGACCTGCTTCACTGCTTGTGAAGCTACCTCCTGCAGGTGGGGAGCTGGGAGGCTCGAACCGGGATCCTTAACTGGTTATTGCACTTTGTACCATGTGCGCTTAACCCGCATGCTTACCACTCAGCCTCCTGCCTGTTTTTCCTCTTAACTGCTGGTACCCAGAAATCTCAGTCAGCTCAGATCGGTGGCCCTTCCTCACTACAGACCTCTCTTCCAGAACTCTATGTAATAATTGATAGCAGGAACCCTGACCCTTATTTTGATCTTTGTGGTGAAAGAAGAAATGGGTGAAGCAGATGGCTTATAGGTGGGATGGAGTACCTGTCAAGGGAAAGTCAATGTTTCAAATACACGGGTTCCAAATTAAAGTACCAGCCTTGAACTCCACAGACAGAATCCTTGGCTACTCCTTCTTCCTTTCACCTTCCAAATGAAGGCTACCCAACAAACCCTCCTGTTATTGCTATAGCCACAAGCTCCAATTTATACACCTCAATTTCCTACCTCTAGCTTATCTTCAATCACACTAAATGATACTACCCATACACACCTGGTCATTTAGTACTGAAAGTTGTCACTAATGCAAAACTTATACTAAAAGCTAACCCTCGGTGCTTACAAGGGACACTACTCTAAGCACTTTACATATATTAACTTATTCAATTTTTACAACAACCTCATATGTAGACACTTTCATATCTACATTTGAAAGATGAAGTGTATCAGGGGTCAGATATGCTTAAAGAAGCACAGTCAGGACTTGGTAAAGGGAAATTTAGAACTCAGGTCTATAAAACTTGCCACTATGCTATAGTGCCTAATAACAACTTTAATAGTACTTATCTTTGTAACAACTTGCATTTGCTTAACCTTAACTGCTCATATGGTAAGTGCCTTATGGGTACTAGCTCTTTTTATCCTACCAATAATGTTAGGAAGTTCCATTTTACAGAACAAGAAATAAAGCTAAAATAAATGGTGTAATAACTTCCTCAGAGCTTCACAACTTGTATGTGAGACCCTGATCCACAGGAACTTAACCTAATACTAGTATGACTGTTCCTTATAAGTGGCATCTCCAAAGGAAGTGTCAATTCAGTGACTGTGAGTATGTCTCTGTAGTTACTTTATAGGTTTCCCGTGTTCTACTAGCCATTTGACAGTTTGGGAAATGCCACTCCCTAACTCACCAATTGCCATTTAAAAAGAAACCCTTGATAGGCACACATTGGACACATGGTGGTGACATCTGTATTTCACCCCCAAGAAGGTGATACGCAGATGGTGGTATACTTCTGCCTGAAGGTGACTCTCAACAAAATCCTTTGTCCTTCTCAAACTAGGGATGAAAAACAAGTCTCCTTGAAGTCTTTGTTATATGGGATGAGAACTAGGGAGATTAAGTGGAGATTTGCATTTATCTTGAATCACTTCAGCAATCACTTCAACCCCTCTTCCTAGTGCCCTTCTTCATAGTTGGATGTGCAGTCACCCACTGGCATAGTTTCTTCTTGAAAAAGCAAGAATCAGTAAACCAAAATGTCACTGGCATACCGGACACACTCTCTCTATTGGAGTAGAATGGCTGACAATTATTAAAGTGTATGCACTTCCGAATTTCTTTGGGAAATTATCTTCATAAAAAGCGTTTGCCCTCAGACATTTTGGTAAATTTCTCCTAGCATCTGTGTATTCTATATCCTCTATATCCTATCTAATCAAATCTCAAAAAACACTTATGCTTAACATCTTACAAGATGCCTGAATTTAAAAGCCTGTTCCTCAGGTATAATGAAACCCTCACCTCATCCCCCTGAATGTGCTGAAACACAGCTCCTTGTTTTGAAGCTGAATGACCAAACCACAGAGGTTACTATATATATATATATATATATATATATATATATATATATATATATATATATATATCACGAAATTTAAAGGAAAAACCAAAAAAACATAAATGGTAAACAATGCTCTCTTTCTTACAAGCAGAAGAAAATTGATATTCTCTCTGCCATGAATGAATGCCGACTTTGAATTGAACTGTAAAGGCCTAAACTTTGAACAATTATTTGCTGAAGCAGTTATAAGTATCTCTGACAGTTGCAGCTGTCTTGGATTTTTCATCTAAAAGATCTACTTGCTTATATCAGCAGGGCTCACTTTCTCTCCCAGTCTGTATGTCCAACCTAGCCCTAAATCCCTTTGCAAAACCAGTCCACGTAGTGCACGTAGTGGCGGGGCTAAAACCAAGGGCAGCACAGGAAAACAGCGCAGATGCTGGGTTCAGCTCTTCTGAAAATCATCTTTACACATTTACTACCGGTAAAAAGTCATAGTTTGAAATTGTTTCAGAGACCTGGAAATGCTTTTAAAATATGATAACCATCACACTTTACTCCTTTCTGAAAGGTTAGTTTAATTGTAGATCACAAAAAAAAAAAAAAAGGTTTTCCTCAAATGCATAATGGTTCATCTATGTCACACTTGAACTAAATGGTTTTTTAAATGGAGCTGAAATTATTTTGATGTGTACACAGTCCCCGATTTCTATACAACCTTTTTTAACCAGCCCATCAGGAACCTTGCCTCCAAAGCCTCATTAATAATTCAGATGTGCTGATAACTTTAAAAGATCTATGGAATTGAAGCTAGGGGAAAAAAAAAAAAAACTCTGCTTGACAAAAAGATAAATGAATGTAGAAAGAAGCTGTAGGAGTCTGGCAAGCTGTAGATCATCTCAGAACAGATTGTAACTTTATCATTCTGTCAGGGGGAATAATTTAAAGCACTTAATCAGTTAGCTTCACTGTGAGGATGTAGCATTATGAATTCCTATCACCCAATCTGTTCAAATCAAAGTGAACTTAATTATAATAGGTGAGAGAAGGGGGTGGGTGGCTGGTGGAGAGTGATCTGTGAGGCAGTAAGTGTCCTGAGGGGGAAACTGAGCCACTGAACAAAGGTTTATGAAAGCTTTCGCTGCACACTCCAGCTCAGGCACTTGAAACAGCCAAGGAAAGAAATAAGCAGATGGTCAAGAGTTGTTTATGAATGCTGAGTTTATAAATCATTATCCAAAGAGGTACAAACATCTCAATCAAGCTACTGGTTGATAATCAATTGATAATCAATAATCAATGACAGCTAATTTTTGTTATTCGTCCAGGGACCCTGATAAGGTAATTCTGAAGTACTATTACCTCTATAGGAGTGGGTGTCCTTCAAAGCTTTCCTTTATTTTCTTTTCCTAAGCAACTAAATGAGGCATATGGTTCCCAGCTTGGAATATCCTATTTGCCCAGTCCCTTTGTAGATATGCACAAGGTCAGTTTTCTGGAAATGTTGAGTCCCAGAAAAAGGCAGGGATGAGGGTTAAAATATCATTGAACTGCTCAGAGAATGCTAGGCCATTTCTATTCTCTCTTCACTCTCCAAATGCCATGACTCAGCTTTCTTTCTCAGTCATTTCTGTATTTAGAGTTGAAGTGAAAGACCATGACTTCATCAAACTCTCTTATAGACAACTTGGCCTACCTACCATAACTGGCTTCAATATCATTACCAGAAATTATTTTCCCAACACTGTACCAACACAGAGGTTTTTTTCTTAAAATAAAAACCATCACAGAATTATCATAAAACATTGGTTGCTGTTCTCATTTTTAGTCTCATTGGCTAGCAAGACCTTGGACTTACTTTAAGACCCTTAAAACTGACCCAAATAATTAGAATAGCATTATAATAGAGATATAACTTTAAGTATGCATATTACAAGTAAAGGCAAGTAGCAGCTGGGAGGAAACTATCTTGTATGAGTTTATTCCCTCTGTGGTAGTAGGACTATGCCCTTCACTCAGATCAACGGATACACAAGTCTTTCCTTAGAAACAATATCTATCCCCAAAAGTTGATATACTCAGCATCTCCTCTCCACCAAGGCATTTTAGAGCAGTAATGAAACTCCAATAGACTCAGCATCTCCTCTCACCAAGGCATTTTAGAGCAGTAATGAAACTCCAGAGAACACTGGCAGAATTCATCTTCCATACTTTTACTCTCTGAGGTTTACCTGTGGTGCCTCCAAGATGCAATGGCCCATTGGTTCATCACTGGCTACAGGCAACAGAGGTATGTTTCAGATTCTGGAGTCCTCCCTACACTGCACTGTTTCTCTTAGCAATCACTCACTGTCAGTTTCTAGCCATTGCCTTTTTTTTTTTTTTGCATTTTTCAATGAACTTTCTAAAGACTTTACCCTAGGACTAATTAAGCTTCTCATTTCTTCTTCTTGTTCTCTATTCATTTTGCCCTTTAGCAGAAAAGAAATGGTTTACAGATGAACCGGATAATGCCTATCCCAGAAACATTCAAATCAAGCCCATGAGTACCCACATGGCTAACCAGATCAACCAATATAAATCCACAAGCAGCTTGATTCCACCAATCAGAGAAGTTGAAGATGAATGTTGACTCCCAGGAGACCAGAACTATTTTTTTAAAGCCTGCCAAACTTCACAAATGGTGACGTGACTTTTCTTCCTCTTACATGCTGAATCACTGGTGGAAACGTTAGGATAAAGCAAGAACTACAAGAATAATAAAGTAGACAGATCTTTCTCTTTGTCTGCCTTGAATATTGCTTCCATGTATTTTGAAAAAAGGAAATGATTTCATTTATAAATTAACATACTAAAATAGTAATGTATAGCCTCTAGCATTTTAAATTATTTTTATTTATTAGAAAAAAATATATTTTTCTTTTTTTTCATTGTTAGATATCTTCCCTCTATCTAAACAATGCAAAATCAAAATGAATGAGTGACCAGACTCCTGAGTACATAGTTCTCTTCTTTCTCTTTTTTTCTTTGAGGAGAATGATGGTCACCACCACATTTAATTGTAATTAAAGGAGATGAAATGGAATGTTAAAACAATGTTAAAATGATCCAAATATGTAAACATGTATTTAGTAAATTCAAAAACAGAAGGCAAAATGTGGCAGGTGAGTTTCCTGAATGAGTGTGTATTTTGGCTGCACTGATACCAGCTCCTAATAAATGGAAACATTTATTTTCACAGTTGAAAGTCATATTTTTGTAGTTTTAGTTTTTGTTCTGTACTTTCCATCCCTTTGTATAAAAAAGGGAAGACTTTCTTGCAGCTTTTATTACAATTGCAAGATCAAGTTTACTTGACCATATAATGATATCAGAAATATGAGTACACCTGGGATATGATATTTGAGAATCAGTTGCTTAAAAGGCACTGCTCTGTTTATTGTTCTTATAGTGGGGACTCCCATATGCATTTATGCTTCTCATTTCATATCTCCAAACCACCTGAGCAAGTAATCTCAACTTTGGAAGGACCTGGTGGACTTTTTTTCCATTCCCCAAGTCTCAGAGCTTTTAACCTGAAAGTTTGTAAACATCGGTAGACTAGTTTCACTTAACAAGATATGGTAATTTGTTCCTTTTTTTTTTTTTGTCCACTGAGTTTTTGTTTAAAAACCAAACAGAACATTTACATGACCAAGGAGGTGACTTTTGCCCAGGTTTTAATTTTGCTGGCTTTCCTTTAGTTGCTGGGGCAGAACACACAAATTTGTTCCAAAGCAAGAAATAATAACAGCAGGGGAAAAAACAAAGCAACAAATGCAGTAGTACCGACTTTTAGAAAAGTCCTTTGAAAATTACCAACAATGAAATTAAAAGTATCAGTCACTTCAAACTATGGTCAAGAGTTTTTTCTAGCCATCAGACACAATTGCTGTCTCTTAAGAGCTCTGCTGTCACCTGCATGCTCAGTGTATAGTCATATTGGCAACTGTTAAGTTCCAAACGATTCAGCAAATCTTTCAACTTCAAAATTATCTCCAGAGAAGCATGAATGTGATAGTGATTTGTACTTTCCTCAAAATGTGAACTGTGGACACATGAAGAACCCAAATTAACCAAAATATCCCCCACAGTCTCATGATACTTAGATTCTTCATTCTCTAGGCCATGACCCTGTGGTGTCTCATAGATCAGTGCAAATCAGATCAGATCCAAACACTGAGATCACCATGAAAACATGTCCACTAATATCTCCAATTACCAGTGTAGGCAAATGAGCTTCCACCTCTGCTCACTCTCCGCAGAGCCAATGTAGTTGTGTTTCCACCTTGTAGGCACTGTCCTAAAGTGACTTCGTCAGACTGTGGTTACCCTGTTGTCACATTTTGTAGAATTAGTTATATTAAAGTATTGTGAATATAATGTAACTTCAATTGGATTGTTTTTAAAAAACTATTTATAACCAATCACTAGTCTACCCTGAAGACTAAAATGATGTCAGAGGTCTATATTCAGGCTTATAACATTTCCTGGTTTCCAACAAAAAGTAAAATGAGTCATATTGTGGGGAATATCCCTTGCTAAGATTTTACAACTTTCCTGAAAGCTAGGCCTTCTTCTACATTAATGATTTTTCACTGGGGTAACCTTAGCACAATCACCCCACACCAATCCATGCTCTTACTTCTTTCATGATACCCAGTGGGCTCTTCTTTACTCCAGTTCCTAATAACCATTTTCTGAATTTGTCATTCTGTTTGGTCTCCTCTGGCAGGCAATGGTAGTCACCTAAAGACTCTTCCATTAGAGGAATGTAAGCCATAGAGTCCCATATCTATTGCCCTCTCTTCCCAATCTCTACATACAAAGGCATTCTGGAAGAAAATCAAACTCCCTTCCTCTTTTGTTAGAGAGTCTAAACTATTTAAAAATTTTAATGACTAAGATGGTCTTTTTTTATTTTAGTGTCCATTCTGTCCCCATCCCATCCCCACTCCACATCATAACCAAAAAAAACCCAAACAAACAAACAAACAAACAAAAAAAGAAAACATAATTGGCAAGAGTCTATTTCCCTTTGTGATTGAGCATCAATCCAATCCAGTGCTATTTTGTCTTCTTGTAAAGAACTGTTCTGAGGCAGAAAATAAAATTGGGCACATTTTTTTAAGGAGATATATACAATGACCAGCTTGAGACTTCTCTGGCCTAAAATGGTATCCAGCAATTGGAAAGTGAAATAAAAATAGAGAAAATTTGTAAGTACATTGATGCACTCAAGGGAATGCCAGAGCTTCCTGATTTGATTCTGTTTGTTGTGCTCTCTGACCAAAGTCCTTATTCTACCCCACTGTGATAAACTCATCTTTCAGCCTAAATTCAGCCTATAACAACAGTAGTCATATTTGGTACAGTCTTATGTGTGAACCCTGATCTCCTATCATAGTTTTGGGTTCTGGAAAAGCCATTTTCCAAACTAATGACTCAGTTGCCTTAGGAATCGAAGTCTCACCAACAGATTGCTTACAAACAGAAAACACCTACTTATAAAGGCATCATCATCATCATCATCACCACTATCATCTTTCTCATTAAGATTTTTAAAATTTTCAACAGAACAATTTCATATTTTAAAATTTCACTTTAAGCAAACATGAAGCACCTTAAATTAAAACTAATGATTTGTGAGTAAGGCACGAGTTACACACACCCAGAGGGTTTTTTCATCTAAAGGTTGGACATCTTATGGCATATTTTGTACAAAAGTCCATTAAAAAAAACTTTAAACATACTGGAAATTAAAACAGTTTGGGAGTATTGGAAAGAAAGTGAAAAAAAAACAAAAAATTTCATTTTTTTTTACATTGAAAGATGAAGTTCCATTTAACTACTTCTTAATATGTGCATTCAAGAGCTACATCTGCAAATAACTAGCTATACATTTTGAAGATTGTCTTAAACTCTCTGAGTCTCAGTGGCCTCATTTGTAAATGAGAGTGATTCAACTAGATGACTCTCAAGTCCCTTTCAGATTTGAGAGGATGTGACCTTAATTAGGAGTGAGAGCACGGGGAATGTCCAGGCTCTTGGAGAGAAGCCCATGAAGATACTGTCAGAGAACGATGGAGCCTTCCTGCTGAGTCACCCAAACAGCATCCTTGAGGACGATGTGCGTTTTCTGCTCTAGCTACATAGTTGTTAGGCCTGTTCCTAGCCTTATTTACATATTGCTATTTCTTTAGGTTCAAAATACAAATTTAACTGAATATATTCAAATTTTAACTATTTAAATTTAACTGAATGATGTCAGTCAGATTTCTCTATGTCCCTAGGGTTTTATCCCCCTCAATGTTATCTATGTATGTTCCTTTTCTTGGTTCTCAAGGCTCTGTTTCAGTCAATCTCTTCCTTTTAGAAAGACATACAATGAGATTGTAAAAGAGAACCCAGCTCTGAAGCTTCTGTTGCTGCCATGGAGGCCAGGTTCAAACCTGGGTCTTGCACATAACAAAGCACTTCACTGTCCAACTGAACTATTCCTCTGGACCTCAGTCTCTTCATTTCTAACTCATATCTCCAATTTTCAGTGTGTTTCTACAGCTTTTCTCAATTTTGATTTCACATATGACTTTAGCCTTGAGAAAGGGATCAGTAACTTCTAATTTCACTTCCAGTCATCTGTTTTATTTGATCTTTTTCTTTCACTAACATAATATCTATTTCTACATCCATGTATCTATTTTTGATTTATCATTTTTTGTTATTGAAAAGAACCTCAGTAAAAGAGGAACATGTAGAAAGGACAGAGAAAGTAGAAAAGATTACCAACTCAGATGACTGTGACATGGGCCACCTTATTTAGAGGAGATAAAATGAACCCATTGGGTATGGATTTACACTGTAGATCCTGTTTAAATTCTGTTTTGTCCTATACCCACTTTGTGGTTTCTTTCTAGTTGCTGTTTTGGAATGGTTGTAAAATCACCAATCACTCTAGATTTTGGTGGGGTCTGCTACTACTAGGACTTGACTCACTCTTTAAATAGCAAAAAGAACTGAAAATTCACTCTCATCCCATCTGATAAATCACACATCTCCCTCACTCCCACCCTACGCCCATTCACTACTAAATGTTAAAAAGGATGTTTTTCCTTTTATAAAATATTTTAATAACATGGTCATTTGAGATAGTGATACAATCCTTTGAATTTATTCATGGACTGTTATAATTAGAAAGATTTTCAGTCAGTCTATGCCAGTGTGGCTGTATCAGTTACTTAAGTTACTTAGATGGAGTTTGTTCTGATTAGTTGTTGTACATGCAATATCAGTTATTAATACCTTCAAAATTACCATAAAACAAGAAAATTTAGAAAATATTGTTTTCTTCAATTTATAAAGAAGTCACAGAATCTATTTGCCATTCAGACAGTAAACTTACAGGAAACATGGAGAGAGAAATGAACCTATGCATCCAAGGCCAGCAACTCATTAGCCCTATAGCAGCACACATGGTGGGACTGAGGAAGGAATTTTAAATACCAGACCTTTCTCTTTGAATTATTTTTTAAGCATGAAAATGAGCCTGAAATTGTATCTAAAGACAGGCCTGACTTAGGACATATATCAAGAAACTGGGCAAAGAATAAAAGCAAAAAGATTGAAACAGTATTGTAAAGAATCATTGCCCAGAGTCCTAGATGTGAGTTTACAAGCTCATGATTTGGGGGGACTGGCTTGATAATTCACCTAGGTGGTGCAGTGCTTTGCCCCATGAACCTTAGAGGTTTGAGGACAGCACCCATTGCATTAGTGGAACTTTCTAGTGCTGTGGTTTCTTTTTCTCTCAGTGTTTCCCTGCTCTATCTATCTATCTGTCTATCTGTCTATGTTTGAAAAAGTCAGCTGAGATTATTGAAGTCCCAGTGATAAAGGGAGAAAAAAAAAAGAGTTAGTGTCTAGGTTTGAGTCTTTTGTTTGGAAGGAAGAAGACTTGATTTTTCTATGTACATTTAAGAAACATGCAAAGTAGCATAATACATGGTGGGCTTTTAAGGTATTTTAATGGGAAATAGATGACAGGGAAATGTGGAATAAAATGGCCTCCAAAAAGATAGGGGATTAATGTGGCATGGCACATTGATATGAATGTGATTTTGATACATAACTCACTTTGTCTATGTTGACAAAGTCTTGGAGGACTGAAGAAAGCTCAGATGAGGCTTTATGGGAAAAGACTGAAAGTAGATAGTACAGGCTAGGAATTTAAGATCTGATCTAGAAGGTCATGGAATGTCATTAAAAGTTTTCAGCAGAGAATGATAATTACCAATACCTGTGCATCTTTTAGGTTGAACATTTAAAGAAGCCATAATGAGCTTAAGTTTAAAGAAGACTGAATATTTTCTGAGTAGCATGGGGTTCTTAGAGTTCACACTCCAAAAAAAAAATTAAAAAATAAATAAATAAAACAACCTTCTTCAAATAAGTGCTGTAGATTATAATTGCTGTGGAAACTTAGCTGGAGTTACAGGGACTGATGAGTGGGCTAGGTGTTGGATCAATGCCTGTGCAAAAGGCTGTTTATGAAAGAAATGCTTAATTTGTACCTTGAAGGAAAAATCATATGGAGGAATATGAAAGAGGAGAAGATAAGGAGTCAGTTGATGTGGTTATCTTAGAAAGGGTAAATTGCATTCATCCAAATTTAAAGAAAACCTCTCCAAAAAAGAAGGCCTGTTGCAAACTGAGTGGGGAAAAATGGAAGTGAGGAGAGATCCCAGAGATTTGAAAGTCAGGCCCTCAGTAGCTTATAAAATAGGGAGCATCACTGAGTTCTCAAACAAGCATGGAGACTCAGTGTGCAGACTGCAAGGAAGTTGGAACTAATTTTAGGAGAAAAGGAAAAAGTAGCTGGGCAACCACTGTATACCTGTTATTATGCATAAAGATCTGGGTTCAAGCCCTCAGTCCCAATTTGCTAGGAGGATGCTTCATGAGTAGTGAAACTGTGCTGCAGGTCTTTCTCTTTCTCTTTCTCTCTCACTCTCTATCTCTCCTTTCTCTCAAAGTCTCTCAATCTCTCTCTCTTTCTTTCTTTCTTTCTTTCTTTCTTTCTTTCTTTCTTTCTTTTTCAATAGATAACAATGGCTAGTGGTAGACAGTCAGCCATCCACTATATGTCACTTTGAACACCATGGGAAATGAAGGTTGGATAGAATTTACAGATCACAGGAATTATTTCTGATAAATGACCCAAAAGAGAGGTTTCTTGAGGTTATTTCCCCTCAGTCCTCATGTCACCCACTCCTGTCACCTCATTGTTCCTCTTCCCACCCCATACTGGACAGGAAACAGGCTAGCAGTTATGATCTCAGAATTCTTCTAGCTAATACTACAGTCACCTTGCTTTGGCATTTTTCTGCAGATAAGCATGAGGAGAGTTGGGTTTTTTTCCAGGTTAAAACTGACCTTAATTTCTCGGTATATTTGCATTTAAAGAGGTTTCCTTTGGCCAGTTTATCCCCTTGAGGACTTCTGTGTTTCTTCTTCATCTTACAATTCAGCAGAACAGGGACAAAAGTGACATCAAAGCCTCTCCAGTGTGCTTGTCTTAGGAAGCATTATTAGCCCCAAATGGAAATGTTCACATGAATCTGACACACGCCTGCCAGAGCTTTCCTCCTATGGGACTTAGGGTCAGTGTGAGAATGTAGTCAGCAGGTGATGGAGAACTGCCAACAAGGTTGACAGAGCCTCACCTCCACATTAAACAGAAGTCTTGATGCCCCAGAGTGGCTTACTCCCAGTCCCTTCCTTCCGCTATGCACAGCCTGAGACACATCTGACCAGAACTGCAACATTTCAAACATAAACCAAGACGTGCCTGGAAACGCTAATTAAAAAATATTCCATTCCCAAGTGGCACAATCACAGCCCACCTAATACTCCTGGCCCACATCCCACCACCCAGACGCTGAACACACAAACTCCCCCACTTTACACCAAAACCTGTATTCAGTGTTGCTGTAGGGGACAAAGAAAAAAAAAGTGTTTATATTTGCACAGTGGTCAGCCTACATGTTCATTAAGGGGAAAAAAAAAGAGTGTGGCTTATCCATCTGTCTTTCAAACTTTTGATTGTTGGCATTATGATTATGATTAATTACTATAACCTAACAGGAACTGGAGGAAAGAATAAATGCTGGTGCTCTGAAATGATCTACCCAAATCTTGTCATCTGTAATAACCAGTGATAACTCTCTTGTCTTGTAAAAAGGGTTTGTACATAACTTGTACATGGTTTCATTTTGTATTTTTCGCAGATTAAAAATTTATGTATTTGTGTTCTAAAGCAGTGAGTATTTCTTGTGTCTCTGCAGCACCCATAGGGTCATGAGGTGGTGAGGGTGGGGTGATGGCAAAGTTCAGGAATGACCTCCAGGCTGCATTTGCTCTATCTGATAAAGACAAAGTTGAGGGCTGATAGGAGCTGCCAGGATAGCCTGAGGGTACTTCTTCCCGAGCTAGTGCTCTCTGGCTTGGAGAGAACTCAACTGGAGCCGATGTAGGCTGCTGCGTGGGAGAGGGATCAGGAACTCATGCCGCACTAACTTCCGCAGGAGATACACTCTGGAACTCTCGGAGCCGGAAAGCAATTTCCAAGTGTCTTTAATCAGAAGAGCAGCTGTTTTTATACTCTCCAAGTAGGATGGAAACAGGATGTGATATAGAGAGGGTGGAGAGAAAAGTGACTGGTGAAAATCAGAGTGTGACAAGGAGGGGGCGGAACAGTCGAGAATCTTATCACTGAACCACCAATGCCCTGGAGGGAGTGCTTTATGTAAATGTAAAAGTGATTTATGTAAATAGACCAAAGCTTTGAATGGGATCAGTAAATCCCTATATAGGCATATGGTTAAGCAGAAGCCAGGGGGAGGTGGCATACTACCCAACAAGGAGCCATGGGTTTGGCTTTCCAGGATTCCAGTGAAAACACTGCCCACAACTTCCAGACAAATATTATCAAGCCCCAATCAAGAATGCAATAGAGAGGGGCCAGGTGGTGGCACACCTGGTTGAGTGCACATGTTACAGTGCGCAAGGACCCAGGTTCAAGCCCCTGGCCCCCACCTGTAGGGGGAAAGCTTCACAAGTGATGAAGCAGTGCTGCAGGTGTCTCTCTGTCTCTCTCCCTCTCTGTCACCCCCTTCCCTATCAATTTCTGACTGTCTCTGTCCAGCAAATAAAGATTAAAAAAATTTTTTTAAAAAGAATGAAATAGAGAGTGGGGGAGTGGGTTAAGTGCCTATAGCAAGAAGCATAAGGACCAGTGCAAGCATCTGGTTAGAGCCCCTGCCTCCCCACCTACAGGGGGGTTGCTTTGCAAGTGGTGAAGCAGGTCTGCAGATGTCTAGCTTTCTCTCCACCTTCTGTCTTCCCCTCCTCTCTCAATTTATCTCTGTCCTATCCAACAACAACAATAACAACAACTATGGGAAAAAAAGAAAGTCTCCAGGAGCACTGAATTCATAGTGCCTACACTGAGTCCCAGTGATAACACTGGAGACAAAAAAAAAGTGGGGGAGAAGGGATGCCTCTTTCAGCATATGTGGTGCTTGAGGACCACATGTATCTGCAGAAGGTTCTGACATGCTGACCCGTGAAGAAGTAGGCAGCCTTAAACTAGGCATTTGGCATCTAGAACATTTCTCTCCCCAAGTCACCTGGTCCCAGTTAGCTATTTATTCTTGACATCTATATAGTGAAATGATGTCTTTCTCCCCCCACCCAGCATTCAGCTTATCAAAGCCCAGGACAAACTGTTCAATGTCTTACTCATCCTGTCCAATCACTGGATTACTCCTCACAGTGCACTAGAGGAGAGTTTGCTTGAAAACAAAGAAATATCTCTTAAAACTCAGTGCTACAAGGGACTGGAAAAGGAGCTTACTCACTAGGACATGAGCCTTATATGTAAGGTGAATCAGGTTTGAGACCCACACCACACAGGAGTGCCACAGCCCTAGAAATTCTGGTGCTGCAATGACTCTCCTGCTCTCTCTGAAATAAAAATAAGAATGAAAACATTGGATGGCTCAAGAATAGTGAATTTGCACATATGAAAGACCCTGGTGCTTACAAACAAAATAAAAAGCTACAGTTTGGTATCTGGCCTTCTTCAGTATCCTCTGAGTTTGAACTCTTTCCACCAGGGTTATCACTGGAGATTGGTAACTGTTATTTTAGGTCTTTTATTTTTTTAATGTATGTGAGAGACAAGATACAGAGAGAAATAGAAAGGAAGAAAGAGAAAGAAGGATACATGCCAGCAGCACTGCTCTATGAAGCTTCCTATTTGAAGGTAGAGTCTTGGTCCTTACACATGGTAATGTGTGCACTCAACCCCAAGTTTGAATTCTTTTCCCCCAAATATTCTTACTTATTTACTTTTGAATAGAGACAGAGAGAAATTGAGAGGATTGGGGAGGTAGAGAGAGAGAGAGAGAGAGAGAGACAGAGAGTGAAACCTGCAGCCCTGTTTCACCATTGTGAAGTTTTCCCCTGCAGTTAGGAACCAGAGATTTGAAACTGGGTCCTTGCACACTGTAGTGTGTGCGCTTAACTAGACGCACCACTGACTGACTCCCCAAGTTTGAATTCTCAGGGAATTCCTCCTCTCAAGGTTAAGACTGATTTAGCAAGGAGGAAGAACAGAAGTTGGAGATTAGAGGAAATTCATCTAAGTTATATGTATGTGACGTATATAATCTATTGGTACTTAGTGTATTCCAGATGTTCTCTCATTCATCAACCAAATAATTATTTTTTTAATATTTATTTATTCCCTTTTGTTGCTCTTTTTTATTGTTGTAGTTATTATTGTTATTGATATTGATGTCGTCATTGTTGAAACAGAGGACAGAGAGAAATGGAGAGAAAAATGAAGAGGGAGAGACAAGACAAAGAGGGGAAGAGAAACAGAGACACCTGCAGACCTACTTCACCACTTGTGAAGCAACCCCCCCTGCAGGTGGGGAGCCGGGGGCTCGAACCTGGATCCTTATACAGGTCCTTGCGCTTTGCACCACGTGCGATTAACCTGCTGCGCTACCACCTGACTCCCACTCAAATAATTTTCTAAGTAACTATCATGTTCACACTCTTCTACTGGGAGTGGTAAAGACAGCAGCTAGTTACAATGGGATCCCAGTCTTCAGTCTCAGAATGAGTAGAACCAACAAAAAAATAGGTAACAGTTAAGTATTGAAAATTGAGCTAAGGGGAAATAGAACATGCCACTGGGAACACATAAGAGAGGCACTTACTATTTAGAGAACAATCTACCATATGAATGATACATTAAAAAGCAAATCTCTGTTCTACCTAAACCAACAGCAGCCAAAAGCAGAAGTGACTTGAGGTGGTCAACACATACAGGTTTACCTGTCTGAATGTGCCAATTCCTGACAGTCTTTGCACTCCAGTTTTTCAACTTGCCTTCTCCAATATTTGCTAACAAATCTGAATGTTGTTGGGGACTGTAATTGCAGAGCATATGGTCCCCATTAGTTAGGCAAACTTCACTGCCAAATTCAGCTCCGAGGAAAGAGTCTGCATAAAGAATGAAGTATTAGGAAAAGATTGACAGTGACAGAGAAAGCAAATAAAAGAGATGAGACAGTGAGTTACAAAAAAAAAGCAGGCTCCACATACCCAGTACAGTGAATGTGGAACATATTTTTCTATTTGTTGAGAAAACAATGTATGTGAATTTGTGCTAAAATGTCCCTCTAGCAAAAATCAAAGTATACCATTCACCAGAATCAATGTTAACTGCTTTGCAATGTCAGATAAGATAGATTCTGCCTGGGAGATAAACCGGGGGTGGGGGTGGAGAATAGACAGCATGCAAAGGAAATAAAGCATGAACAACATCAAAATGTAAATATGGGCTTACTGCATTTTAAGTGGTAATGGACTGAGCCTTTGAAAGGAGAAACTGAATCTCATGACTCCTAACCTCTCAAAGTTTGAAAATGGAGGCTAAAAAATAAGAGATGTGTTGTCTCCCAAGACTTGAAAAGGATGAGTGGGCAAGTAGGACTGTAGAAGAATCATCAGGTCAAAGAAAATTCCATAATTCAGACCAGAGTCTTTAAAATATTGTGGAAGCTAGGAAGTTACTGAACCTCTCTGCAGCCTGGAAACTTGTTCTGATCACCTAAAAGGCTTAATGTGAAGACCTCCCCACCCACTCTACCCTATACATTTTAGTCTTCAGTCTGCTTCAGTCTCACCCACACCTAATTTGATAGATTTTTTAAAAATGAATGTACTTACTGAGGTCTTTCTCCAAATAACCAAGTTAGTCTTTGTATAATCAACAATAGTCCACAGACTTTCTCTTTTTTGCTGTCACTGGGCCTTCACTGCTTCTGGTCAATTTTTTTCAGGGCGGGGGAGTAGGGGAGAGAGAGGGAGAGAGAGAGAGAGAGAGAGAGAGAGAGAGAGAGAGAGAGTCAGTGAAATTTTCTCCAGTGAGGTGAAGGCCAAGCTCAACCCTGGGTCTTGTACATGGTAATACAAGAACACTACCCAGGTTAACTATTTTACTGTCCCAGCAATCTCTTTCTTACACTTCATTTTGTTTACTATAGGAAGACAGGTAGGTTAAAGGACAGTAAATAAGGCACAAAATGTCCATGTGTCAGGAAAGCAGAGAATATGTTTGAAAGGGGATGGAAGAAAAGAGAATGTCAATATAAACTATTGTAGAGATATATTAATGGAAGAAAGTTATGTGAATGCATTCCTCTGTTCAGTCAAGAGAATAAGGATGAAGTAGATTGTGTGTGTGTGTGTGTGTGTGTGTGTGTGTGTGTGTGTGTGTGTGTGTGTGAAGCAAACTGAGTCCTAAAGGCCAAATGTGATCTTCTGTTTGATTTTTAAGTAAAGCTTTACTGGATTACAGCTATGTTCATTCATTTCTATAACATCTGTAGCAGATTTTCTATTTTAACAGCGGAGATAGAGAATTGTTGCAGAGACTGTATAAGGACTAAAATATTCATTGTGTTTTACAGAAAATACTGGCTGACTCCTGATCTACATTGTATAAGATAAGAAAATACAGTGTAAGATCCACTTCTATCACATAATTAGGTATATGTATACATTCATTAACATTTTAAAAGGAATAAGGTCAAGTCATAAACAGTGACTGTGCAGGTAGGGCAGGACGTAGAAAGGGGGAATTTAAGAAATGTATGAAATTTTTGTTTCCCCCTTCCCATATTTTGTTTCTATTTATGTAGACTGAATATGCATAATTATCATCAGGAAAATGCTACAGATACTTCTATTTAGGAGAAATGAGTAATTAGGTCTTAATATACAATATAGAATGCATAAGGATATAATAAATTCTGCTTATTTCACAAATTATTCCAGAAATCAAAGCTCCCTATTTCCAGGTTTCCTTCATACAACAGACAAACACAAGACATGGCGACAGTTTCTTTCCTGAGTTTGTTGCAGTTGTTGTGCTCTGGATCTGCCAAACTAGCTGTCATGTCTTGCTCAGCCACACATTGGTCTTCCTGTTCTTTTATACTCAGCACCAATAGAGCACTGCTTATAATCTACATACCTGCAGTAAGCAGTAGGGTTAAGTTACCTAACGCCTATGTTTCAAATATGCATTCTTGGCAACAAATCATTTGGATTGTGTTCTGTTTTGCATAATATATATATTTCTTCTTTTTATATTGATTGCTTGGAGAGAGAGAAACAGAAGGGGAAGGGAAAGACAGAGAAAGATCCCTGCTGCACTGTTTCACTTCATGTAAAGCCTCCTCCCCTGTAGGTTGGACTTGGGGGCTTGAATCCAGGTCCTTGCAAATTGTAACTTGTGCACTTAATTGGGCATACTACCACCTGACCCTGTACAATAATTCTTATAAAACATCTCCCCAAAGATATGGGAAGGATATGTTCTCCAAAGGTCTTTTATCTGTTATGAATTAGAACAAAAATCAATTATAAGAGATTGATCATATCAGTGGCACACATTTTAAAGGCATAAAGTAAACAAATGGTGTAAGCAATTCTTTCTGTCACAATTTTAATTATGAACAAAGTCAAGCATCCTTTTATCTTCTATTACCAATTGTTGAATTTCTGATGCGATTTGATTCCAAGTGGCCATTTTTTACTTTCCTTTTTCTTTTGTTTGATAAGACAAAGAGAAATTGAAAGAGTAGAGTAAAATAGAAAGCTAGAGAGAAAGAGAGAAACTGGAAGACCTGCCTTACCACTCTTGAAGCTTTCCCCTTGCAGGTAGGAAGAATGGGCTTGAACCCTGGTCCTGGGACGTAGTAACTTGTGCAATCAACTGGATATTGACTACCTAGCTCCCTTCCTTAAAATTTCTAAAGTAGTATATGCTTACCACAAATAATGAAAAATAAAAACAACAAAATGAATATCACAGTATATTCAACCCCTTGTGAGTTAATGCTAAGATATACAAATAAATACAACTATATAGAATTAATGTATAAGAGTTTTAACAAAATGGTCTCATATTATAAATATAAGTTCACTACTTGCTTTTCTTAATTAAAGATATAAATATATATACCCTCCAGTTTATTAGATAAATTTTTTGAGTATCAAGTATAATGATAAAAGTACGGAATGTTTCTATTTTGTATTGTGTAAATTAAAACACACTTCCTTTTTCTTTCATTATTGATTTAATAATAATCAACAAGACAACAGGTACAATTCCACACAATTCCCATCACCAGAGCTCCATATCCCAACCTCTCCATTGGAAGCTTTCTTACTATTTATCCCTCTAAAAGTATGGACCAAAGATCGTTATGGGGACAGAAGGTGGAAGGTATGGCTTCTATAATTGCTTCTCTGCTGGACATGGACATGGACATTGACAGGTTGATCCATATTCCCAGACTGTTTCTATCTTTCCCTAGTGGGGCAGGTTTCTGGGGAGATGGGGTTCCAGGATGTTGGTCCTTAAAGCCAGCCCTCCCTGCTCTATGCTCCATTGCTGACACTATGGTCTATTTACATAATCACTGTTTTGCCTGAAAGATCCCTACCACATTATTCCCTCAGGGTATTGTTAATTCCTGCCAGTTAAAACCATCACAACAGTTGCTAAGGACACTTCCACCTTCCCAGCATGGTTTTTGCCTCTCTCCACCCCCTTTCCTAGCCATTTCCATTCTGACTTGCCATTCTGGTTTTTACCCTATAAAGCCACTTCTGTTTCTGGTTTCTCTCTCTTCCTCACTCTTTTTTCTCTTCCATGTCTCTCACTGAGAAGGGCTGGGGTGCAGAGCAGGAGGCAGCCATGGTGCTTTGGCTCCACATGGCCTAACCCGCTGTGCTCACGCCCAACTCGGGGTCCCGCATCAATAAAGAATTGTATTACCACACCTCCACGAGTCCCTGTATCCTCTCTCCTGCCCGCAACACTAGCCTGGCACCAGAACACATCTTTTCATGATGACCAAGTTTTTTCTTCTCTTTCATTCCTAATCTCTGTAGTTTTGTTCACTGACCAAGCAAGTGTGACTCTTTCTCAGGTGACAGAAATGAGTGTGGGTAAGACATTTGTTATTTAAAAATTATGATCTATAAATAAGTTGATTTGCTTCCAAAACAAAATTAACAAATATTTAAAAGAAGAAACTGCTTTGATGGGCAATCCTCATCAATCCTTATTGATGCTGACACAGAAATATACATTTTGAAATTTTAGAATAATATTTACAAAATAATTTTCTAAATCCTTAGGGAAAGTTTTAGAAAATAGACATTATTCTATTTCAAAGCAATTGTAGGTATATCATAAGGGATTAACAAATTAAATGTAACAAAAACAGAAAAGATAGAAAATAAGATGCCAAATTTAAGAATGAAATATTACATAGTTAGCTGTTAAAAGAACTACGCCCATGTTTAGTGGGGAAGCAATTACAGAAGCCAGATCTTACACATTCTGCACTCCATAATGACCCTGGGTCCATACTCCCAGAGGGATAAAGAATAGGAAAGCTATCAGGTGAGAGGGTGGGATATGGAACTCTGGTGGTTGGAATTGTGTGGCGTTGTACCCCCCTTACCCTATAGTTTTTGCCAGTGTTTCCTTTTTATAAATAATTTTTTAAAAGGAACTAATATGGAGAAGTGAAATTCAATATTATGCTGTATAAAATATTGATTAAGAAGTTGGATTCTTGACACCACAATATGCCAGACCTGCCCCCCCTTATTTCTCTGTCTCTTGGTCTCATGAAAATAATAAATCTTCAAACACAACAAATTCAATAAAAATAATTAGTTTCCTTAGGTTTTTGCAATTGAATTGTAGAAGTTAACTTGCTTACTGACTTGCCTGAACTATAAGTAATTTTTAAATTTCTTTTTCTTGTAAAGTGTGAACCCTCTAGTGTCATACTTCAGGAAGTACAAACTATGGCATAAGAACATTTGCTTAAGATTATAGTATTGCTTTTGCTTGTTTTGTTTCTTTGCTTTCAAGACTCTTGTTTAAGCTGTCTCTCTGGCTATCACACCCAGCTAGTTCAGCCTCATAAATTGCAGGCCAATTGTTTTAATGTTTTTTGACAATATCCTAGGGGCAGAAATTACTCCACAGTTTGATCACATTAAATTAGACTCTTTGTAGAAGTCATTTTTGAAGCAAGTTCTTTAAGGTTTATTTTGACAGGAGGAGGGGAGTTTGGGGGATCCACTCTTCATAACAATCCTTGTTCCTGATTCTTTCTAGCAAACTCACTGGTGTATAGTTTTACTAATGTAGTCATGGATATAACTGTCTGCTCATAATTGTGCACCATCAAAACAGCCTTTGTTTTTGAGAGTATTCTTGGCTCAAACTTTCATATACTCTGTTCCAAATGAAATAAGTTTCCTTGCAGAGAACAATTTTTTAGCTCTCTGTTTTTAAGGTCTGCTTCTTTTCATGAGCAAAATTTCTGGACCACTGCTGAAGAGCTGGGAGTATAGAGACTGGCATTCTTCTCTCTCTCTCTGTCTTTTTTTCCCCTGTCATTTTATTGGAGGGTAAATTATTATAGTACAGTTGTTGACACATGGGCACAATTTTTCATTTATTCTCCTCTTAATGATACCACTGATTTATGAGTGAAGTACAAGGTGGAGGCAGCAGCATCTGGTATCTCTTCACTTTTCCAGGCTGGGGTCTTTTGTTTTACAATCATGCTCAGGCAAGGACAATTGGATCCCAGCATTCCCAGTCTAATACATTTGTTTTAGGTAGAGTTTCTGTTCTAAAAATCTAGATGGAGGAAGAAGTGCCCAACCTCCTATCTACACTCACCTGGAATTTGGTCTCAGCTATCTGGAAGAATTTAGCCTCACTGCAACCAGAAGGGGACTAATAAATGTTATTTGTTTGTTATTTACATAGGGGTTTCATCAAATCAGTTTAACATTTTCATGTATATATATATATATATATATATATATATATATATATATGAAAAAAATATATATATGCTGGGAAACAGTGAGACATACAGAGAGAAGCACAACACAATAGCAAAACTTCCTCCAGTGCATTGGGAGCAGGGCTCAAACTTGAATCAATCAAATGCATGGCAAAGCAGGTGCACTATTCAGGTAGCCCTGTCCTGAAACTGGTTGAATGGGGAGTTACATCTTGACAAAACCCTGAGTGATGTTTCCATCAAATTAGTCTGAGAGGAGGGGGGAAGGCCCAGGGCTTTAGTACCACAGACTCACTCCTGCTACCCAAGTTCACTAAATTTCCTGAATATATATTTCTTCATTTAACACATGCTCCTAAGGTAAAACCCAGAGATTATAATTATTTTAATAAGTTTTTACCAATTAGAGGTATTTTCACTGAAGAGAGCTTCTGCTTCCATACCCCTGCCACAACCTTGGACATCACCTCCTACAGGGAATTGTTTTTTCTTGAAAACATACAGTAAGTAAGAATCACAAGAAGAAAAGTATATATAGCTACATTAAAATTCAAAAATACTCTATGTTATAAGAAAGTACATTGCTGGGTAGCGAGGGGGTGCCTCTCTCCCAGGTGCATGCTCTCTGGGTTGGAGAGAACTAGACCATACTCAGCCTGGGCTGCTACTAACTCAGCAACAAGGGAGATAAATGACTCAAGAACTCATGGCAGTGTGGTAATGCAAAAGGATCTATTAATCAGAGAGCCAATGCTTTTATAGGATAAAACCAGAAGTGGCAAGTCAGAAACGGAAACGGGGTGGAGAAAGGCAAAAGCATGGTGGGAAGGTAGCAGCTTCCTTAGCAACTGTTGCAAGGGTTTTAGCCAGTGGGATTAATGTTACCCTGCAGGCAGGGCAGGTCTTGAGGTAGAAAAATGATAGATCAGTGGGATGGGTGGGGATCTTTCAAGCAAAGCAATGATTATGTAAATAGGCCATACTATCAGCAATGCAGGACGGGGGAGGGGGCTGGCTTAATGCCCAACAGTACATCAGTAGTAAAAACCAATAAACCACATTGTTGCTGGAGGAAGATGAAGGAATAGGGCAAAGGGTGCAGGAGTTCCCTTTGAGCTTTTCAGGTGGAGTCCTAGACAAATATTCTCATCAAAGAATCACTAGAGACTTTTGTCAATTTCAGGGAGAAAATAGGGATAGAAAAGAGAGAGAAGGGCAGAGCCAAAATGGTGATTTTGAAGAAACAGCTGCCCTAGGCTCCAAAAAGCATCAGCTTGTGACCTGTTTTTCTCTGGATAGAGTAGGCTACTGGGCTGTCTGTAGGAGGATGAACAAGGGCTGTTCAGGGTGACACCAAAATACAGTCCCACAACTTACTCTTGGGATGACAAAGAGTCTTGGGATGACTCTTGGGAGGCCAGGGGGACAAAGAAAGGAAAACTCTGGATTATTTCTAAGCTCTCCCCTCCCCCCCACCCCAGAGCCAGCTACTAGAGGTTAGACAGCTGCTTCTAGCAGGTTTCCTGCCAAGATATTTTCTTTACCAAGATTCCTGGCTCACCAGGAGTGTCATACCAAGCCTTTTCCTTTTTGTTTAAATTCTCTTTTTTTTACTTGGCTGGAGTTATATTTGAGTGGCAAAATACCTGACCAATCATAGCCTCACCTCTTCCTGGGAAAGACTACCTGGAGGTTTTTCTTGGATACTTCCTATGATTGGCTGTCTTTGTTCAGGCTATCTGCAGCCAGTCTGGAGGAGTCCAAGCTGCAGATTTACTGTTAGGTTTTTTTACTCTATTTTATTTTATTATTACTATTATTATATATGTGTATCCCTTTTCCCTCCTCCTTCTTCGGTTGACCAAAATTAAATGTTGTTGTCTTTTCCATTGCTAGGTAACTGGGTGTCCTATCCATTGTGACAGGAACTTGTTTCTCTCTATATTTTCCCTCAACTCTCCTGTTTCCCTCCTCCTAGCTAATTAAAAAAATAAAATCTTTCCTTCAACTGCTCTTCCTTTAATTTCTTTTTTCTTTATTTTTTTATTATTTTCTTCCTTCCTACTTCTTTTGCTTTCTGAATTCACAGATAATTGCTTGTGAATTATGTTGGGGAATAAATCTGACTCAGAGTGGACTGTGTGTGTGTGTGTGTGTGTGTGTGTGTGTGTGTGTGTGTGTATGTCTTCTCTACTTCCCTTTATCCTCTTTCTAGCCTTAGAATTTATAGTGGACAGTAGATTTGCATAATTGTCTATTCTTGCTTTCCCTTTTTTCCTTTCTCTTTCTTTTTTTTTGTTTGGTTGCTATTTTTTCTGGGACTAGAGGTGTTGTTTGGCTAACTGGTATTATTTGAACTGCATAAATCCTTGCTTCATCTAGCATTATTGTAATTTCTGAAGTCGGTGACTGCATTTCTCATAAAGGTGTTTAGGGTAGCATTACTTTTAGTCAAAACACAACAACTGAAGAATGACAAAACAGAAAAATAAAAACCACATCAATAAAAAAATAGTTAAATCAAGAGCAAATAAAACTGCCATCACAATGAATCAGGACAAGAGCCCAGAAGAAACTCCAAATCACTCAGCAGTAACCATAGATAAGAAAAGTATGCAAACAATCATAAACCTAATAATCAACCTAGTAATCACAGAAATAAATACAACTATGGAGGAAAGGGCTAGCAGAATTAGGAAAACAACAGATAAGACCATCAAAGAAAATGCAAGCTACCTCGAGGTAACTAGAGAAACGAAAGCTGAAATAGATGAGCTAAAATGCCAATTAGCAGAACAAGATGATACTATAACTGAACTGAAGAAAGAAGCTGAGGGAAGGGAAAGCAGATTAACAGAAGCAGAAAACAGAATTAGCCAGACAGAAGATGAGCTAGAGAAAACTAATAAAGAGGTAAAAGAGCTCAAAAGAGATTGAGAGACACTGAAAACAACAACAGAGACATACGGGATGATCTCAAAATAAGTAACATTCATATAATTGGCCTATCAGAGGAAGAAAGAGAGGAAGGGGGAATAAACATTATAGAGGAAATAATAGAAGAAAACTTTCCAAACCTAAACAACAGACAAGACATTAAGATTCAAGAGGCCCAGAGTCCCAAAGAGAATCAACCCACACCTGAAGACACCAAAACATATGATATTACAATTAAAAGTAAAGATAAAGAAAGGATCCTAAAGGCTACAAGAGAAAAACAAAAAGTCACATACAGGGGGAAACCTATAAGACTATCAGCAGACTTCTCCACTCAAACTCTAATGGCTGGAAGAGAATGGTAAGATATCTTACTAAATAGATATTGAGTCCTGAATGAAAAAGGATTTCAACCAACGATAATATATCCTGCTAGACTTTCATTCAAACTAGATGGAGGGATCAAAACCTTCTCAGACAGACAACAGTAAAAGAAGGCAACCATCACCAAGCCTGCCCTGAAAGAGGTCCTAAAAGACCTCTTATAAACAAGAAAATTGCTATAATACTTGCCATATATCAGAGAAAATAAAAAAAAATGTTGAGTAATGGCACCTCAATACATTAAATAATACCAATAAATGTCAATGGCTTAAATTCAGCCATTAAAAGGCACAGAGTGGGAGGATGGGTCAGAAAGCACAAACCAACCATATGCTGCTTACAAGAATCCTACCTGACTCAACAAGACAAACACAGACTTAAAGTGAAAGGATGGAAAACTATCATACAGGCTAATGGACCACTAAAAAGGGCAGGAACAGCCATTCTCATCTCTGACACAGTAGACTTTAAATTAAATAAAGTAATAAAAGATAGGCAAGGGCATTACATAATGATTAGAGAATCAACCAACCAAGAAGATTTAACAATTATTAACATCCATGTAACCAAGAGGGACCATATAAATACATCAAAAACCTACTGCAAGAACTATAAAAATAAATCAATAGTAATACAATAATAGTGGAAGACTTTTAACACCCCATTCTCACACATAGACAGAACAATGAAGCAGAGAATCAACAAAGAAACAAGAGAATTAAACAAAGATATGGACAGACTAGACCTCCTGGACATTTTCAGAGTTCTTCACCCCAAAATATTGGAATACACATTCTTTTCAAATCCACACAGCACATACCAAAGATAGACCACATATTAGGCCACAAAGACAATATCAACAAAATCAAAAGCATTGAAATCAACCCAAGTATCTTCTCAGTCCAAAATGAAATAAAGTTAACATTCAACAACAAACAAAAAATTCCTAAAAGTCACAGAATTAGGAAACTCAACAACATACTGCTTAAGAACTTCTGGGTCAGAGAGCCCACAAGCAAGAAATTCAAACATTCCTGGAACAAATGAAAATGAAGACACAAGTTATCAAAATATTTGGGACACAGCTAAAGCAGTATTGAGAGGTAAACTCATAGCCATACAATCACTTATTAGAAAACAAGAAAAAGGTCAAATAAACGACCTTACTGCACATCTTAAGGACTTAGAGGAAGAGGAAAAAAGGAACCCTAAAGCAACCAGAAAGACAGAAATCATTGAAATTTAAGCAGAAATAAACAACATTGAAAATAAGAGAAACATACAAAAGATCAATGAAACCAAATGTTGGTTCTTTGAAAAATTAAAGAAGATTGACAAACCCCTAGCCAGACTCACTAAAAAAAAAAAAAGAATTATAAACTATAGAGGAGATATCACAACTGACAACACAGAAATCCAGAAAATCATGTGAAACTTCTACAAAGCACTATATGCCACCAAGCTAGAGAATCTGGAAGAAATGGAAGAATTCCTGGAAACATATAACCTTCAAAAAATGAACCAAGAAGAACTACAAAACCTAAATGCACCAATCAGAGACAAAGAAATTGAAATAGTTATTAAGAATCTTCCCAACAATAAAAGTCCTGTGGGATGATCTCACTCTAAGGCCGAAGTTGAAAAACAAGATAAAAAAAGAAAACACAGTAGTACCTGAAATGGAACTGGCATATCACACCAAAGTAAAAGACTCTGGGGTGGGTGGGTGGGGAGAATACGGGTCCAAGAAGGATTCAGAGGACCTAGTGTGGGTTGTATTGTTATATGGGAAACTGGGGAATGTTATGCATGTACAAACTATTGTACTTACTGTTGAATGTAAAACATTAATTCCCCAATAAAAATTAAAAGAGAGAAAAAAAAAGTCCTGGACCAGATGGCTTCCCAAATGAATTCTACATAACTTTCAGGAAACAGCTAATACCTATACTTCTAAAGCTCTTCTACATGATCAAAGAATCAGGAACATACCCTTCCACCTTCTATGAAGCCAACATCACCCTGATACTAAAAGCAGATAGGGAAACAACAAAAAAGAAAAACTACAGACCAATATCTCTGATGAACATAGATGCCAAATATTAAACAAGATCCTGGCCAGCCAGATACAGCAGTATATCAAAAAGACTATTCATCACGACCAAGTGGGATTTATCCCAGAACTGCAAGGCTGGTTCAAGATACGTAAGTCAAACAATGTCATTCACCAAATCAATAAAAGCAAAATAAAAAACCACATAATTATCTCAATAGATGCAGAGAAAGCCTTTGACAAAATCCAATACCCATTCATGTCAAAAAACTAAAAAAAAAGGGAATAGATGGAAAATTCCTTAAGACAGTGGAGTTCATATATAGCAAACCTATACCAACATCATACTCAATAGACAGAAGCTGAAAGCATTTCCCCTCAGATTGGGGACTAGACAGGGCTGTCCATTATCACCATTACTCTTCAACATAGTATTGGAAGTTCTTACTATAGCATTCAGGCAAAAGAAATAAACCAAAGGAATACAGATTGGAAGGGAAGAAGTTAAGCTCTCACTATTTGCAGATGATATGATACATAGAAAAACCTAAAGAATCCAGCAGAAAACTACCAGAAGTTATTAGGCAATAGAGCAAGGTATCAGACTATAAAAATCAATGTACAAAAATCAGTGGCATTTCTTTATGCAAACACCAAATCTGAAGAAGAAAGCATCCAGAAATCACTCCCATTCACTATTGCAGCAAAATCAATAAAATACCTAGGAATAAAGCTGACCAAAGAAATGTAAGATTTGTATACTGAAAAGTATGAATCACTATTCAAGGAAACAGAAACTGATATCAAGAAATGGAAAGACATCCCACTTTCATGAATTGGAAGAATTAAAATCATCAAAATGAATATTCAACCTAGAGCCATATACAAGTTTAACACGATATTCATCAAAGTTCCACCAAGCTTCCTTAAGAGAATAGAACAAAAACTACAGTCATTTATCTGGAACCAGAAAACACCTAGAATTGCCAAAACAGTCTTGAGGAAAAGAAACAGAAATGGAAGCATCACACTCCCAGATCTCAAACTATATTATAAGGCCATTATCATCAAAACAGCCTGGTACTGGAGCAAAAATAGGCACACAGTCTTATAGATCAGAGTTGAAAGCCCAGAACTAAACCCCCACACCTATAGATATCTAATCTTTGATAAAGGGGTCCAAAGTATTAAATGGAAAAAGGACGCTGTCTTCAATAAATAGTGCTGGGAAAACTGTGTTGAAACATGCAGAAGAATGAAACTGAACCACTTTATCTCATCAGAAACAAAAATAAGCTCCAAATGGACCAAGGACCTGGATGTTAGACCAGAAACTATGGAATACTTAGAGAAAAACATTGGTGGAACACTATCCCACCTAAACCTCAAGGACATCTTTGATGATATAAACCCAACTGAAAGGAAGACTAACGCAGAAACAAACCAGTGGGACTACATCAAATTGAAAAGCTTCTGCACAGCCAAAGAAACTATCACACAATGAAGGAGACAACTCACAGATTGGGAGATCTTCACATGCCATACATAAGACAAGAAAATATACAAAAAGCTCACCAAACTTAGCACCAAAAAAGCAAATGACCCCATCCAAAAATGGGCAGAGGATATGAACAAAACATTCACTACAGAAGAGATACAAAAGGCTAACAAACACATAAAAAAATTGCTCCAGGTCACTGATTTTCAGATAAATGCAAAGAAAGACAACATTGAAATACCACATCACCCCTGAAAGGATGGAATATATAGATGAGGCCAGCAGCAACAGACGCTGGAGTGGCAGTGAGGACATAGGAACCCTTCTGCACTGCTGGTGGCAATGTAAATTGGTCCAATCTCTGCGGAGAGCAGTCTGGTGAACTCTCACAAGGCTAGACATGGACCTTCCATATGATCCAGTAATTCCTCTCCTGGGGATATACCCAAAGGATTCAGAACACCCAACCAAAAAGATATATGTACAACTATGCTTATAGCAGCACAATTCATAATAGCTAAAAACTGGAAGTAACCCAGATGCCCAATAACAGATGAGTGGCTGAGAAATCTGTGGTATATTTACACAATGGAATACTATGCAACTATTGAGAACAACTAACCCACCTTCTCTGACCCATCTTGGATGGAGCAAGAAGGAATTATGTTAAGTGAGCTAAGTCAGAAAGATAAATATGAGTTGGGGTGATCCCACCATAAACAGAAGTTGAGAAAGAAGAACAGAAAGGGAAAATAAAAGCAGGATTTGACTGAATCTGGAGTATGACACCAAAGTAAAAACCCTGGGGTGAGGGTGAGGGTGAAGGTTGATGTTTGGCTTCCCAGGGCCACGGGGGTTGGGGGGAGGTGGAGGATGGGATAGAACACAGTCTTTTGGTGGTGGGAATGATTATTTACACTCCTATTAATTTGTAGTCATATACATCACTATTTAATTAATATGAGGGCAGAAAAATCGATTGTATCCCTCAAACTTTTTAAAGCACAGACCGAGACTTTTTAATACATAGGCTGAGTCTTTAATATGTTGACTTTCTTAAAAGACTAGACCAGGGAGAACAGAAACAACTAGTGGCACAGCTATATACAAATAACGTCAAAGGACATAAATTATGGTGATGTTGTGTATGATACAGCAAATCCTAACAAAGATTTTTTTCAAAGTTAACCCAATTGCCAAATGGGATTATAGCAATAACTATTGTTTTCTTAACCCTAAGATAGCAGGAACCTCCCACTTCCTCTATGGAACCTATAACTCCAGTCCTGGAATCTCTAGAGTGGGGTTCTCTTTCCTGCATGCTTCTCTCAATTCATACCAAATGATATTGCATCCATTGATCCCAACCTAGTCTACGCAGCAAGTGCCACCTCAGCATGATTCACTTCAGACTGTGTCCAAAGACATTAGACGTGAGACCTTTCCTTTCATGGTATTCTCTAATTCCATTCCAGGTGTTTCACTTCCTAACAAAGTCCCAAAACATAGATCTAGATCAAGTCCCGTGAGATAGAGCATATTTTCGCTTGTATCCATAAATTAAGGCAAAATATATACCTCAAAGCAAAACTACATAATAGTCTGCAGTGTGTCAGTATAAAGTTCCTTATGAAATAGTATCTAATTAGACTTAGATATCCTCCTCAGCTACTCCTTATTACAGTTCTCTTACTCATTCCAAAGCAAACCTTAGCAAAACAAGGACTGCAAAAGCTGAATAGGGGCAAGAGACTGGCATACTTTCATGATATACTTCATGGTATACTTTCATGGCATACTTTTTATACTTTCTTTGGTCACTATCAGGCCACCCCATCAGCTGGGGCCCTATTAGGGGAGTCCTGAGATTCCCAAACAGACTTGATAGGTCTATTCCTCAAATAAATCCCTCTCCCCAATATTATCAGCTATCTCTATCAGGAACAACAAAATAGACCCCTGTGTGGGCCCCCCATAGGACCTTGCCCTCAACTTGGATCAACAATGGTAGACAATGTTCTGTCCCCTGAATGGAGGATGAACAACATACTCTATGCTACACCTGAGGAAGATGGGTCAATATTGGGGCAGTTTGGTATGTTCCTGCTCATGACCATGGATTGTGAGCTCAGATCTACGGGGATGCAGAGGTCACATAGGCTCCTAAGCTGAATATGGGCCCCAGTTGAAATCAAATTGGTGGGGTTTATAGTCAACAATAATTATACCCATTTCCCATATTAGGGAGCTATTCTCTTCCCTGATCCAGCTTTCTGTTCCTTTTCCAGCCATGACATCGTCTCCCCAGACAATAGCTTGGATCCACCTGCATATCAGATAGCCACAGGCCCTTATAATATAACTAAAATATGCGTACTAGCTATCTACAAAATGGAGGGACCCCCCCCCCCCAACTCTTCATCTGCACTATTCTAGCCTTTAGGTTCATGATTGTTTAACAATTTGTTTGGGTTTGTATGTTAACTCACTTTTCAGCCACCAGGTTCCAGACACTAACATGATGCTGACCAGACTTCCCTGGACAGACAACCCCACCAATGTGTCCTGGAGCTCTGCTTCCCCAGAGCCCCACCCTACTAGGGAAAGAGAGAGGCAGGCTGGGAGTATGGATCGACCTGTCAACATCCATGTTCAGCAGGAAAGCAATTACAGAAGCCAGATCTCCTATCTTCTGCACCCCACAATGACCTTAGGTCCATACTCCCAGAGGGTTAAAGAATAGGAAAACTATCAGAGGAGGGGATGGAATATGGAGATCTTGTAGTGGTAATTGTGTTTAGTTGTACCCCTCTTATCCTAAGGTTTTATCAATATTTCCTTTTTATAAATAAATAAATAAATGAGAGAGAAAGGCAAATCCATAGACAATTGTAAGCTTGAGAGAGAGAGAAATCATCAGTTTCTGAGTTTCCAGATACTTTTACTTTTAAAGTGAATTCTGAGGATGTTGAAATGAACCCTGAGGGTATTAACTGTAGCCATTGTCTCTAGATGCATGTCTGAATTCAGCTGTATTTTGTAGCCTTAGCCAGGTGGAAGTGGAAACACTAGTGCAGGTGAGAGATATCTTGGTATTTGGCCCCTTTCCCAGGCTACAGACAGGTTTCAGAGGGAGGGGTTGCTTGCTAATTTTCTTCCAAGATAGCCTAGGTATCTTGCCCTAGGTAGCCTCCTAACACCACACTGAGTGAATCTTTGGAAACTAGTGTAACCAACATACAACAGGTATGTAGAATATATAATGGATTCACCCAGATAAGTAAGAATCACTGTTCAGTGGGAAGCAATAAATAATAAATATGAACTTATAGGATGAGAGACCCAACTAATCAAAATACTTATACATGCTGCCTAAACATACACACATCATAGAAGTTAAAACAGTGGAATTGTATAAACTTATGTCATTATACACCCATGAGCCCTACAAGAATTAAAATTCCTACAAACATTCCTAAGAATCCAGATTGTAGATTCCAAATTCTATTCTTACCAAAACAAATAAACAGGGAATTTTAGGATAATATACAATTCAATTTCAAACCAGGATAAATTTAAGAAGCTACTTGGGATCTGTTCTCATGGAAAATCTTGTTATAGTAGATATCAAAAAGGTATGCAAACCTTTAAAAAGGCTCAAAGTTTGGCTACATGGGCTCTCTCAATCAAAGTAGACAATTTTGAGTATTATAAAAAAAAGAAATAAAATATGTTGAGTCATCACCTATCTTTGAATATATGATATATTAAAAATTTTATCATTATACATTTAAGATAAGACAACAAATGTATTAATGTTCTGGTTTTATTTAAAGAATCATATAAAGTAAGATGTTTTCAAAGTCCAATAAATAAATTAATGAATCATATTTATTTAGTTTTATTTCAGAGTCCTACATAAATAACCTAATAGTAGAAGAAAGAAAATTTCTTTTTATGGAAGTATCCATCAAGAAGGTGTGAAGGAATTAGAATTCAATGATTCCAACATCAGAATATTAATCAATATAGAAATTTAGAATCATCTATAAAATCAAAGAAAGTGAGATAAACATACATCAGGATAGAGGAATACAAAGCCAACTCTGTAACTTGTAGAATGAACTAGCAACTTACAAGAACATGTCAAAAGACATCACAAAGAAGCAAGCAGCAGCCTGGTCAACTAGGAATATCAAAGGAGACCACCTGGGACTGCAACAAGACATGGGACTAGAACTACTTTGGTAACCCACCAAATCACCAGAGCATCCAGAAACCACAACACTGCCCAGACCTCAAGTTCTACCCAGTTGAGAAACTTCTTTAAAGAACAAGGAATAGCAAAAATCACCTGAGACCGCAACAAAACTAGACTAGGAATACTTTGGGAACCCATCAAGTCACCAGTGAGTGAAAATATGTGTGGTTTGTGGACAGAGAGGAGCTTAGAAGAGATTTCTGGGGCTAAAGCCCACATCTATTCCGGAGCAGCTGGTAACTGTCAGTTTGCCAGTTGAGGAGCCACCTCCAGTAGGTTTTACCAACAAAAAGACTACTGAAGGGAGGAGAAGACTCCCCTAAGACTCACCAAATGCGACTGTGAGTCTCCATTGTTACTGCCCTCAGGGGCTGTAACAGCGGGGGGGGGGGGGGGGGGGAGGGTGGAGGTGGGGGGGGGGGAGGCCCTGTGCTGACATCAGAGGGCTGAGAACTGACCAGGAAACTGGAGAAGATCACTACATCCTAGTGGTCTAGCAGTGGGGCTGTATAGTGAGAGCCTTTCCACATTGTGGAAAGGAGTCTCCATTGCTACCGTCCTCAGTGGCTGTAGCAGCAGGGGGAGGCCCTCTGCTGACATCAAAGGGCAGAGAACTGACCTGGAAACTCTGGCGATCTCACCTCTGTGGTCTAGTGGTGGGGCTGTACAGTGGGAGCCTTTCCTGATGAGAACATGGTGAATAATTGCCTCAGAACCTACAGACTATAAATGGGGCTTGTTTAGAAATTCTCAGGGCCCAGCAGTGCTGCCTGGCTAGGCTCAGGCTGCCAACAGAGAAGCTGAATTGAGCACAGAGTTTTGGGTCCTTGGGATGTCGAGTCTCTTTGCATAACCACTGTTTTAGCTCTCCCCCACTCTGCTTTGTCTCTTGATCAGGACTAAGAGATTAAGCTAAAGTAACCTATTTAGAGGTAAAAAGCCAAAAAACATTCAGGCTGCCATAACCTACAGGGAAGAAAAAGAACAGCTACTGTGCTTGAACTCAGGGATTGAGATAACATTGAAACAACTGTTAATTTCCACAACTGTGAACTCTTTAAGTACCTTACTTAGACACAGCTCAATCCGGGCAAGAGTGATTGGTGGACTGAAAAACTTAGAGAAGGACCTCATAACACACTATAATAATAGTTAAACCAAGGAGAAACATTAAAGAAATGAACCAGGACAAAAGTCAAGCTAATAGCCCAATAGTAGAATCACAGGAGAACTCTGCGGTGGGGGGGAGAGAGAGTTCAGACCCTGGAACAGGAGGGCAGAGAACCTAATGAGGGTTTTATTGTGTGGAAAAATGAGAAATATTATGCACATACAAACTATTGTATTTACCGTGAATTGTAAAACATTAATCCCTCAAATAAAGAAATGATGATGATGATAATAATAATAATTAATAAAAGAGGGAAGCAGCAGTATCCTTGTGAAAAATTCTACAAGACAAAACATCTAATTTCTTCAACAAAGAAAAAATAGATAAAAGGGAGAGGGAATTCACACACACACACACTAAACATCAACCAATTACAATATGTGTATTTTATTTGAAATTGATTAAAAGAAACTTAAAATTTATGAAAATAGTAATACTGCTGGAAATATACTATTAAGGAAACTTTTAAAAGCTGTAGTAGTGGTACTATAGTTAATTATTTTTCAAAATACTTTGCAGTTTTAATATTATAGCTATATTACAGATTGAACTGTACCATTGCCTATGCTTGAAATTGCTTTTAAAATGTGTGACAAGTAGAGGGGTTAGGGGCCAGGCAATATTGTGCCTAGTTAAGCACTCACATTACAGTGTGCAAGGACCCAGGTTCTGCTGGGGAATTATGCAGATGCAGTCACATCTGCCAAGCTGGCCCCTCAGGCTAGTGCCAGTTCCCGCGAGAGTTGGGACGTTCTGGAGTGCCTTTTCCAACCAATCCTGTCCTGGCTTGTCACTCCTGGTTTTTGCCCTATAAAGCCATCCTTACATCCCTCATTCCCCTTTTGCCGGCCTTTCACTTAGGTGATTAGACGCAAGGGAGGGTGGTCTGGGAGGTGGCCATTTTTGCTACCTCCATGTGGCCCGAACCACTGCGCTCTCACCCAGCTCTGAAGTGCCTGCGCCAATAAAGATTTGTATTCCCTCTTCCCGGATCTCCTCTCTCTCTTCTCCGCAGCACAGCCCGACAAGGTTCAAGTCCCTGGTCCACCTGCAGAGGGAAAGCTTCATGAGCAGTGAAGCAGGACTGTAGTTCTCTCTCTTTCTCTCTCTTCTCCCACTCTCTTCCCTCCCCTCTCAATTTTTGTCTATACTTTTAACCCTTCCATTTTTTCAAATATGTATGTATACATTGTTATTATTATTTAATAGAGACAAAGAGACAAGATTTCCTGTGAGATGATACTCCCCATTTTTAATACCAATTTACTGAGAAATTTGTCAAAGAGGTACATTTTTGAATTTCTCCAAAATAGGTTAGACATAATATTATTTGAAAGTTTTTTCACAACTGATCAATTCTTTATGGGAACATTTAAAAAAAATTTCAATAAAAAATGGAAATATTTACAAGACTATAGGATAAGAGAGGCACATTTCCACACAGTTCCCACCCACAGTACTCCATATCCAATTCATTCCCTTCATAGCTTCCCTATTCTTTATCCCTCTGGGAGTATAGACCCAAGATTATTGTGGGGTGCCAAAGGTGGAATTCTGGCTTCTGTAATTGCTTCTCTGCTGACATGGGTATTGGCAGGTCAATCCATACTCCCAGGCTGTCTCTCTCTTTCCCTGGTGGGGCAGGCATCTGGGGAGGTGGGGCTCCAGGACACATGGTGGGGTAGTCTGCCTAGGTTAAGTCAGGTTGGCATCATGATATCATCTGGAACCTGGTAGCTGAGAAAGAGCTAAGATATAAAGCAGAACAAATAGCTGACTAATCATGAACCTAATGACAAGAATATTGCAGATGAAGACTTGGGGTCTCCATTTTGGAAAAAGCTAGTAGGTCTATTTTAGGTATATTTCAAGGGACCTATGACTTTACTATTTTTGCCTGAGCCTGTCATCTAATATGCAGGTGGTCCCAGGTTATTGTCTTGGGAGATGGTGTCATAGTTGGAAAAAGTACTAGAAAGCTGGATCAGTGAAGAGAGTAACTCCCAAATATGGGGAAAACATATAAACATTGTTATAAACCCCATTGATTTGATCTGGGGCCCATATTCAGCACAGGATTCCATGTAACCTCTGTGTCCCTGTAGGTCTGAGCTCACATTCTGTGGTCATGGCTAGGAACATTCCAGGCTGCACTAAATTCAGGACCCAATTTCCTCAGATAGTAGGTAGAGTATGTTGTCCAACCTCCCTTCTGAAAATGGAACATTCCCTACTATTATTGATCCACAAGGTTCTATAGGGGCCTACAAAGGATTCCATTATGTTGTTCTTGATGAAGATGACCAGTGACAGTAGCAAGAGGGATCTGTTAGAGGTCTAGGCCCATCATGTCTGTGTGGGAATCCTAGGGCTCCCTGACTAGGACCCCAGGTGATGAGGTGGCCTGATAGTGACTAAAGAGTCTTTATTAAAGCATGTCAGTCTCTTGCCCTTATTCAGCTTTGTAGTCCTTACCTTGTATGACAACAATAACAACAAAGCAGACACACACACACACACACACACACACACACACACACACACACTTGATGTTTTTGAAGGCTCTCAGAATTTGAAGTAACTAGTATTCCTAAATACAGCTGTTAGGAGGCAGAATGTGTTTACTTTTGAGTAGAAACATGAAATGTTCATAATCTAGGACTTGCCACTTGTATCCTGTATATAAACTGAAATTTCACCTGGTACACACAGAGGCAGATAAACTATTTCACGTGCTCTTTTGCATGTGAAAAAAAATCCTGGAATCAGCCTGGATGTCCATCAACAGGGAAATAGATTGTGGTCCATTCATCAAATATATTTCAATAGAGCAGTAAAAGTCAATGAACTCAAGCTACATAAATCAAGTTTGATGACTCTCACCAACACAACTCTGAGGTGGAAAAATAAAAGAGGGAAAAGCAAATTTTAGAAGAACCCATACATTTTATTTTATTTTATTGCTGTAGTTATTATTGTTGTTATTGATGTTGTTGTTGTTGGGTAGGACAGAGAGAAATGGAGAGAAGAGGGGAAGACAGAGAGGGGGAGAGAAAGATAGTCACCTGAAGACCTGCTTCACCATTTGTGAATCGACTCCCCTGCAGATGGGAAGCCGGGGACTTGAACTGGATCCTTACGCTGGTCTTTGTACTTTGCACCACTACGCTTAACTCGCTGTGCTACCGCCCAACTTCCAAACCTATACATTTTATATAAAGATTTTTTAACATATCTAACAATGTTATATCCATGTATAAAATTATTTGCATATGAAGCAAGTTAATGTAATATGAAAAAGAATAGTAGGTGCTGAAATCTGGGTTGTGGGTAAGTATGGAAGAGAAAGAGAAAATATATTTTGGGAAAGAATACAAAATGGGCTTAAAATGTATTGATAATACATTGTTAATTTTGCTCCATCTTACATGTGTCACATTAAGTGGTGCACTATTCATTTTCTAGTCAATAAGTTTGGTTTTGTTTGTATTGATTTCATCTGTTGCTTTTTCTATTTACCAATTATGAATGTAATGAATATGGTGTTAAATATTTTTATTTTACATTATATAATTTTTGTGACTGAAGTTTTATAATTTTATAATGCTAAATGTGTAAAGAAATAGAATAAAAATTACGATCACGTATGAAAGAAAGAACAAGAACCTTGTCTACGTGGTTATAGAAAATTTCATGGCAAAGGAAGATTTTTTATTGTCTTGGAGAGAAATGAAATAGATGCTGTCTTCTAAAAAGACTGATAACAGGAAGAATATTTAAAACATGATGTGTTAATTGTTTTGGTCAGATCTGCAGGCTAAATAAAAACAAACACTAAGGTCTCTAAGAATTGCGACATTGAAATGGTCATGTCTAATATCCTACATTTTGCTGCAAACCTGCTTCACCATTTGTGAAATGTCCCCCCTGCAGGTGGGGATCTGGGGTCTTGAACTGGAATCCTTTAGCCCATCCCTGCACTTTGCACCATGTGTGCTTAACCTGTTGTGCTACAATTGATTCTTTTATTTATTTTCTTATTAGTACTTTAAATATTACCTTTTGTAAAGAAATACATATAAAATAGATATGATATATGGTATATATATAAATGAAAAAAGAAGGAAAGAAGAGAAAAGAAAAGGAGAAGATAGAATAAGATAGAAAAAGACACCCAGATGCTGGGCTAATGTGGGGGTGCCTCTTCCCAGGCGCATACTCTCTGGGTTGGACTGGAGCCAGCCTGGGCTGATACTCACTCAATGACACAAGGGAGATGACTCAGGAACCAAACACATGGCATGAGGCAATGCAATATCTTTATTGATCAGAGAGCCAAGGCTTTTAAAAGGCAGACCCGCAAGTGGCAAGTTGGAAACAGAAGTGGCTAGGAAAGGGGCAGAGAAAGGCAAAAGGGAGCTGGGAAGGTAGAAACTTCCTTAGCAACTGTTTTGAGGGTTTTCACTGGTAGGATTAATACTACCCTGCAGTTAGGGAGGGTCTTGAGGGTAGAAAGAAGATAGATCAAAGGAATGGAATGGGTGGGGATCTTTCAGGCAAAACAATGATTATGTAGATAGGCCATAGTATCAGGTATGCAGGGTGCTTTGTGAGCCCTGCCAAGCTCAATCACATCCTCACAATTTCCTGGCACTACAGCACGTTTTCTCCAATTATAACACTTTGCCCCTGCAGGTGGGGACTGGGGGCATGAAGCTGGGACCTTGCATGTTGTAACATTTGTGCTCAACCAAGTGTACCACCACCTGGCCCTAAAACAAAAAAAATAAAATAAAATGATAAAACTCTTTATGGCCTCAAGGGAATAAATCAGTTTTATATTAGCTATAAGGTAGTGCACAGAGCAGTCACACATAGAACTTTCATGTAAATGGTTCCAGGTTTTTCCTCTGACACCATCAATACTCACAGCTGAGCATGTCTATTGCTCTAGTAATAATAATAATAATAATAATAATAATAATAATAAGTTACAAAGAACATAAATATAACTAAAAATAATTTAAGCAAAAGGAATAAATTATTTGCTCAAGTAATATCAAAAATTTGTCTCTATATGGTTAGATTTTGCTTTCCTCTGAGTAGCTTTCTATTTCAGGCAAAAATATCCCACTGTGATGGGGAACAAATGACCAACAACTGATCTACCTGTACAATCTGCTGTTTCTTCCATGATTGTTCCAAGACAAGTGTGAGTTTATCTATTATTACTAAGTTTTAGGTAGTGACGGAGAAGGAGGAGAAGGAGAAGGAGGGAGGAAGAGGAGGAGGAAGAGGAGATGAAGAAGAAGGAAAAGGAGAAGAAGGAGAAAGAGGAGGAGGAGGAGAATGGACCACAGCACTAAGATTCTTCAATGTGATGGGTGATGGGTTCAAACCTAGGCTCACACTTGAGGAAGCAGCTCACTATCCAAGTGAGGAGCATGTCTGTTTTTAGCCTGGCTTTTATCAACTGTCCACTTTTGCATCTGGTGGTGGGTACTATATACTTCCTTGGGAAAGTTAGTGTCCCAAAATGTAATTTTTCTCTAGAAACATTATAAGACTGTTCCACAAGAAGAAGGAATATATTCAGGTGTTCCCTAAACAGATGTCAGTTGCTGCTTTTGCTTATATAATAGCTATTTCATCTTTACCTCTATCCCCACTTTAAGATATCAAAGACAATAATAAACCTGCTCTCCTGTACTTTGGAGGCATAATATCTTCTCTTCTTCCTCCTCTTCTTCCTCTTCCTCCTTTTTTTTTCCCCAACAGGGTTAATGCTGCAGTTTGGTATTTGCATTGTTCTACTATTCTACCTTTTCTTTTTAATAGAGGGGCAGGGAGTGAGACAAAGAGGAGAGATACCTTCAGCAGTGATCCACTGATCTTGAAGTTTTTCTCGTGTAGTGGGGAACAGGGCCTTGAAACTAGTTTGTGGCAATGTACATGTGCTCTGCCAAGTGAACAGCCACCCAGCCCTTATAATGTCTACTTCATACAACCTTATCAAATGTTAAGTTAAGCCATTGGGCAGCAAACTCCAAAGAATGTCTTCAGAACTTCCCTTCCCAGTGTCTGACACAACCACTTTAAGCTCCACCTTACATCCCCATGTCTGTGAGCACCTCTTAGTAGCATAGGCTCATTTATATGTGACCATTATTTCATCTCTAGAATTTGAACAACAGTCACAGTATGAGATTTATTTAATCCCTCTAGTTTCATGTACAACATGCTAGTCAGAAACTAGTTGTCTAATAATAAGCTTGGATCCAATATGGTTGGAAATTATTATTTAAGAAGTCAGGGTCCAGCATTAGCCACTTAAAACAACTTTCCTAGAATAAGCACTAAGAAACAAACCTCATTGCAAACTTCAGAAAATCGAAATTCATTCCTTGGAACTCGTTCTTATATAGACCACACCTTTTTTTCTCCTTCCAAATCACCTCTATAGTCAAAACTACCTGGCATATAATCCTTCTCTGCTGACCGTTAGATGGTGTGGCCTTTGTTTTACCTCAGTTTCTCAGTTTCTCTCTGATTAAATAGGGGTGATAAACATAGTACTTACAGTCATTCTTATAAAGATGGAGTGGGTTGGGGAGATAACATAGTGGTTATGCAAAGGACCACCTGAAGCTACAGCTGAGCAATGCTCTGATAAAACAACAACAACAACAATAATAGTTTAAAAATCGAGTGAGTTAGTATTGATAGTTGTGCTGAAGACAATGCCATGCAGTGTTGACTATGATGGTCAAAATAACAGTGATTATGTTTGAGAAATAAGTAAAGAGATGAAAGACAACTACCAGGTGGTTTTACTCATATGTAGAAACTAGAAAACTGGATATATGACCCTGAAATAAACTATCTCTAGGAGATTGTGAGAACTATAGTGGTCACCATGGGGAAGGTAAGGGCACAGAATTTTGTCCTGGTTGTGGAGTGGAACTACATACCCTCTAGCCCTATAGTCTTGTAACCTACTATTAATCACAAAATAATAATAATAATAACCCATGAAATGCTACAGAGATGTTTGGTTGCTAAGATGTAACATCTTCATTTCAAAACCAGAAAAGGAAGACTGTTAAGGCTAGAGGTTGAGTAGGAATTAAAGAAAAACTACCTTGGTGAGGGCTTATCAAAAGACCATTCCAAAGCTCATCCCAAGAAATAGAACTGAACCCATGCAATCACCCATAAAACCTAGAATCTAAAATATTCATCACTCACAGAAAGGGAAACATAACCACAGAAGAGGAAGCAGAAGGCTACAACCAGAAAATTAACAAGTTTCTATCCATATGGGGGGAAAAATCTGACAGAGAAGTCTTCAGTTGCAACTACTAAGAAGCTTCCTAGAGGAAGGTGGTTGACTTTTTATCAGATGTGTTACTCGGTGAAATAATTGCTGGTAATATTGGTGCAATAGCAGTCTGCTCAGAGTACTATTTATCCATGTCTGTTCTATCTTTCAACTTCAAAGAGCTCTCTGCCTCTCAGAGCACATCAAAATGACACCACTATTGTTAATGATAGTGGTCTAATGCAACACACAGAAGTCAAGTGATTTCTCTAGATAGGCAAAAGAAAAAAAAAAATCTCTCATGGAGAAGCAAGACTTGTGTATGTGCACATCAGACACTTCATTTTAATTCACAGGCAGAGAGCTAGAAATGGATTACACACTTATTCACCTCTAGGAATCTGATAATGCCAATGGCGAGCTGAGATGAGGAATAAATTTAGGGCCAAAAGAACAGCTCATCTGGATAGTGTGCCTGATTTGCCATATGCACAACCCAGGCTTGAGCCTGGCCTCCACCACATGAGATTAAGCTAGTGTTGCAGTATATTCCGTCCCTCCCTCTCCCTACCCCTCTCTATCATATATATCAACCTAGAACACTGAAGCCCCAGGACAATCATGAAAAAAAAATTTAAGTCAAAGCTATGGAAGGGTTACTTCACTTCCTTCCTAGTAATCTGTTTCTATATTGCTGGTGAGAAGTCTTCCTTGAAATATCAGTAATAACACTGAATTGATGAATAAGAGAGCAACAAGTTTCATTGTCTTTTCTGAATTTCTACTCCTACAAATGACTCCTGTCATTCACTATAGGTTAGTGATATTGGACATCATGGCATGTTTAAATACCTTAAACCTGGGTAAGTGGGATTTCCCATCTCCATTTTGAACTCCATCTCCATCTTGACCACCCCAGTGGTTAATGTGGCTTTAAAAAATAGACTATTCTCTCTCAGATACCTCAGTTTCCTCTTCTTTCTGATCTTTAGCTAAGGTAATCTGAAATTTTCATGTGGTTAGCACACCCTCCTTCTCTTTGAATCTTATCATTAAGATGGCTACAAAGAGCTGGTTTGAAAACCTGATAACCATGATAATGGACTGCTTTACATGGTTATAACTTCCATTTTCTCCTGTACCAATTGCTTTCCCTTTTTTGGGGGGTGGGGTGGGGTGAGGGGTAAGGAGGTGGGGTGATCTCTTGGGTTTATCAAAGCTTCTTCCAGTGCAGTGAAAATGGCCTTAAACCTAGGTTTCACATAAGCCAAAATAGTGTACTATCCAAGTGAGCTATTTATTCAGCCACCAATTGTTTGCTTTCATATTTCTGAGGCAATTCTTCATATTACTCCATATTTAGTATGAAGAAACTAACTGAATGGATTATTAAAGTACATTTCTTGGCTCTGTTCTGATTCAGTAGATCTGAAGTGGAGCCTAAGAACTGTAGTTCTCATAAACTCTCAGGTGATATTTGATGTGGCCTGGAACAATCTGAAGAACCTGACTCACAAAGTCCAAGGACAAAACTTTCCTACTACCCTTCTCTCACTCATCATTGTCTGCCCTTCCTGCTTCTGCTTTACCTGTCACCTTTTGGCAGTCTCAACTCACTCTCTACAGAGAAGTAAAATTCCAGTGGCTGTCCTCCCCCACCAAGATATTATGTGCGGTGTCTCTTTCCCTGGTTGTTGGCATTGGACTGACACTTCTATCAGACTTGCTGGTGGTGCTCTTGGACACTCCCTTTACACTGCTGGACTTCTTGAGGACCAACTGCAGCAGTCCAAGGACTTTGCAGCCAGCTGTCTTGGGACCCTGCAATGCCAGATCTCCCCTCTCACCCCTCAGGTCTCAACTCCTCAACCTATTAGGCAGTGTCCCCTTCTGCCTATCAGGTAGACCCCTCAGTCCACCAGGCCTCCCCTCAGCCTCACACTTGCTCTTGCTGCTCTCCTACTTGTAGCTCCCTGTCTTATTCAGTTCCTTAAAAATGCCTACATTATATCATTCAGATTTCTGCCCAAAAGGTTTCTGTTCACCCCTACACTGCTATTCCTCTGACAGAAATGGAGTCTTTTACAGACATTGACCCATTTAAATATGGTCATTAGATAAAAAGAAAGGGGGAGATGTCCCCTTTTGTGAGGATGTGGTAGAGCCTGGCAGGGCTTGACCTGAGGGTTGTGTCTATCCTGTTAGTCTATCTCTCTACTGAGAGGTTGAGTAAAGGGGACATGGGAACCCCAAAGGGTTGCCTCATCTTATAAAACTCCCTGCCTCACAAAGCACCATGCATTTTTCTGCCTCCAGGTGCCCAGCATTCCTTAAAACATTAAGCCAGCTCCCCCTGCTCCACCCTGCCTTCCTTGATATTATGGCCAGTTCTTTTATTATCTACATATCATTCTTCTGCTTTGTCATACAAATGACTAAAGAGCTCCTTCCTAATTCCCTGCAGGGTATTATTAATCCTACCAGTTAAACCCCTAGCAACAGTTGCTAAGGAAGTCCCTACCTTTTTCACCTTTCTCTACCCCTTTCCTAACCATGTATGGTATTTTCAAGCCACTTCCTTTTCCGACTTGGCTCTTCCCTTTCTGGCCTGGGGAAGCATGTGTTCAGAGGCGGAGGCTGATGCCTGCCATTGTAGTCTGCACCACGTGGCTTAACCAGGTGTGCTAGCACCCGACTCTGGGGAGCTCGGATGAATAAAGATTTGAACAGCTTCACTGCCAAGAGCTTGGTTCCTGGGTCATCTCTCTCATGAGTCACTAGCCCAACAGATATTAATGATACCAGCCCATAGGCTACACTCTCCATAGACCAGCATGCAGACGCTGGCACATAGAAAGCTTCACTGAAGAATTGTTTTTAAAGGATTCCAATCCCTTGTTTCCTCCACTAAAAGGGGTTCTCTTCTTTTTAGTAGCAAAATACATTAAGAGCTGTTAAGCCAGGGTGGGCTGGGAATATAGTGTAGTGGTGATATAAAAAGACTTTGATACCTGAGGTACCAGGTTCTCAAGTCCAAACCTACCATCACCAAAAAGTGGGTTTAGCAGTGCTCTAGCAAAATAAATGAAATTAAACAATAGTGTTCCAGAAGATAGCACAGTAAGTATTGAGTTCTCAGGCATGAGATCCCAAATTTGATCCCCAGTAGTGCATGTTCACAAATAAAGCTACGAAATTCTCTCTTGCTCTCTCACTTCCTTTCTCTTGAATGGAATCTTAGAAAAGAGAAAGCTGTTAAGCTGTTTAATCTGACATTAAACATGTATAATTAAATTATATTGAAAATTTTTGTTACTTTATTATTAGTAATTTTTTAACACACGTTTTCTTTTTAAATTGATAGGACAGAGATAATCTGAGAGGGGAGCAGGTGAGAGAGAGACACTTGCAGCACTAACTTCACAGCTTTCCCCATAAATGGGAACCAAAGGCTTGAACCTGGGTCCTTGTACATGGTAACATGTGCACTCAACCAGGTGTGCCACTGCCTAGTTCCTATTATTAGTGATTTAACAATGCCTCACAAAACTATTAATGGTTAGGGGTATAGAGATATAGTGTGTGTGTGTGTGTGTGTGTGTGTGTGTGTGTGTGTGTGTGTAAATTATTGCAGTCATCATCAATTTTCTGTGTCTTTTCTCCTTCTGTTAAAATATCTGAGAGATGTGCATGTAGGAAGAGTATGGGATGCTAGTAATGAAAGTCCTCACAGAGTTTCACAATACAGTCAGGTGCCCATACTGCATCTCCCTTCTGGAGCACATCTGTTTGGTTTGGTATATTGGAGCTTGAGATAGAAGTGCTTTCTTTCCCAGTTAATGCTTAAATTATGCAATATTTTTTTAAAGGTAAACACATTTTCCTGCCTGTTTTATAGGGTTGCTTCAAAGACAAAAAAAAAATCCTACATGTAGATGGAGTTCATCCCCTTATTTTATTATAAATTTCTGGTTCCATTTATGCTCCTTCAGGAAAGAGAAAAATGATGCTTCAGAAATTTTGGAAATCATTTTATCAAGTTATTTTTTTCTTAAGAGGTTCAACTGAAAAATTGTCCTACTATCCAAAAGGTCACAGCCCAGCCAGTCTCAACCCCTAAATGTAGAACATAATTATTAAAGCCACCTCCTCCTTAACTTAAGATTTTTAAATGGACAGCTAGAAGCTAGGCCATTACTTCATACCTGTCATAGTGTCAATCAGTTGCAGAGAAGAAACATTTTCATGTCAATCAACAAGTCCTTGGGGATGTTGTAACCTGTTATGATGCATTGCCCTTTGACCACTATGATTTAAAGATTCCAGTTTTAAAGAGCATCTGCCAGAAGTCATTAGACACTGATCTTAATTGTATTCACGTATAAATGAGGCATTTAGTACTGGAGTATTGATGCTATCTAGATGAGACATTTGGGATTCTATTTTCTTTGTTGCCACCATCAGCATTGCTATTAATCAAATGAAATGGATTGAGATTCAAAACTATTGCCTAAGCACCACAAATATTTAACATCAATGTGTTTACCATTACCCTGTATTAAATATCCTGCCACATGTGTTAACAAGGCTAGTATAGCAAACTGACTAATTTTCAATGCCCCTAGTACCCTGTGGTGAAGGAGATGGATTTTTCAGGAAACAACCATTGTGGGAAAGAGCAATATACAGGACCAAAGCTGCCCTTACACATTTTAGTGGTTACAAAATTGCCTTGCCCACCCCCCATGAGTTACAGCTCACTGAGGTAAGACACTGAATCACCTTATCTCTCCCAGTAACTGCTCTGTTGTGCCTGGCTCAGGGACATTCATCTGAATGACACCAACCTCAGAATCAGAATTTGGACTCTAAATCTTGAATGTGTGATCTTTTCTTTATGGGCCAGATTTTAGAGAGCCCCAAAGAAGAGAGGGAATCACAAACACACATCTGGCTTTGCACTTGTTCACAACTCATCCTGGCCATAGAAATATCCTGTCCTTAGAATGACCTTACAGAAGAGGAGAGCTAAAGGGAATAGCTACAAAAATGGGAATGGCTGAGGAGTAAATAAAGCAACAGGAAGGCAAGCAAGAGCAGTAATGCCCAGGCTGAGCAAGAATAAAACAAATTCATTATACTGTAAATTGCTCACAGTATATGGAAGTCTATTACAAGTGAGAACTGAGGAAGGGGGGTAGGTTTCTGCTATATTCAGAGCCCATCTGTCATCCCCAGGTCCCCAGAGCCAAAGAAGTCTAAGTTTTGATAGACTGTTCAAGGTAGGGGATGAGTAGAACATGTAAGTTAACACCCCCGATAGTCCTACCCTTCGAGTGAAGAACATTAGTGTCCTTCTACATTAGTGAATGCTTGAGGATAATTTGCCATCCAACACCAGGTCAGCCACAGTATCCAGTACTCAGTATGTTTCTGTTGACTTTGAAAGGAGTGTCATGAAGTATGAAAACACTCTATACATAGTAAAGGCTCAGTAAGTATCAGTGATTGAACAGACCCTAAATTTTCTCCTTTATTTACACCTCTTACTTCTACTATAAATATAACCCACATGGCAAGATATGAGTCTTCTCAATCTTACATCATTGCTTTGTTCATTCATTGAGTTCACCCATTCATTTAACAAGTATTAATAGGAAAGTTATTTACTTCTCACTATCAACCACATGTTATGGCATCTGATAAGAGCTTTCTCATTAGATGTATTTGGATCCAAGTCATGGCTTTGTAATACTAAGGTCCTCTGATTCTCAGTTTCCTCATCTGAAAATTGAGCATAAAGATGCCTTTTGTGGGTTTCTATGAGAATTAAAAGAATGAAATACTTAGTACAGAGATAAACATGTGGTATGTTCTATAAGTATAGAGGCCATAAGAACCAATCTAAATTCAGGTATCACTATGAATGCTATCTTTTCTTAAACAGTTCTTGTTAATTCTGTCTTTTTCTGAGCTCCTCTGTGCTTGTTATCTGATGTACTAAGTCTTGTTTTTGCTTTTTCTCTACTTGGTAGCCTTCGTTCTTTGGTATATTATTCTCTAGCTCTCTTATCATTGACTTTCCCCTTTACAAATACAACTGCATAAAGCTACAGACTGTGATAGGTGAGGTGGCACAATGGTAGAGGGCAGGATTTGCAAGTGTATGACTCTAAGTTCAACCCTGGGCATTACTCACATATGTACCACAGTGATGTTCTCACTGTCTTTCTTGTTAATAAATACTTTTCAAAGGCCTTGGCCATTAGCAATTATGAGATTAGTACTGAGTCTAGTTGAAGATCAATGCAGGGGAAAAAAAGAAAAGAAAGAAAGAAAAAGAGCAATTATCTTTACTGAAGTAGAGTGAAACTTGAGGGACAATTGCTAGAATCTTGTTGAAAAGGAAAGATGGAGATTGGAGAGGAAACCAGATGAGTACCTGATGGCTTTCCCAAAGAGTAAACGGTATGTTCTATAGTGTGAGATCCCCTAGAGCAGAAGGATTCTGCAGAGAGTTTGTGTGGGGGTGGGTGGGGAGGGTATGTGAAGCTAGTGGTTCACAACACCTGAATGAGTAAGTCGATTTCACAGATAAATTATGGGGAAGTTACAGAAATTGTCAGATTTATTCCATATGTTTATCTTAAACTTTCGTTGGCTATAAGCAACTTTAGTTTCATTAGTAGGGAATATCCTATACATTTTCACTCTGCACTTATTGTATATCCAGAAGTCCTGTTATAGACTGGGATCCACAACAATTCTAAAAAAAAAAAAAATGGACTTATAAATAGCACAGAGGTTAAAAAATGAAGTAGTTTTGGGAGTCGGGCTGTAGCGCAGCGGGTTAAGCGCAGGTGGTGCAAAGCACAAGGACCGGCATAAGGATCCCGGTTTGAACCCCGGCTCCCCACCTGCAGGGGAGTCGCTTCACAGGTGGTGAAGCAGGTCTGCAGGTATCTATCTTTCCTCCTCTCTGTCTCCCCCTCCTCTCTCCATTTCTCTCTGTCCTATCCAACAATGACAACAACAATAATAACTACAACAATAAAACAAGGGCAACAAAAGGGAATAAATAAAATAAATATTAAAAAAATTTTTTTAAAAATGACGTAGTTTTGGTCCTTGAATCTTGGTATTTATGCTCTGAAGTGGAAGTCTTAATTAACATTTTGAATTTGTGAGCAGTTTTATGAATGTGTGCATATGTTTTTTTTTCCTTTAAAAGTATCAAAAGGTTTTATCAGATATTCACAGTAGAGTGTAAATTGTCCCTGCCCTGCTTTGCTCAGAGGAATGATATGGGACAATTTTCACCAAAGGCAGTTTTACAATTTACAATTAGACACCACCCTATATGCTTCAGTAAGAGTAATTATTTTTTAATATCTAATTTATTATTTATATATAGAGAAGAATTGAGAATGAAGGAGATAGGGAAAGAGATACCCACGGACCTGCTTCACCATTAACTTGTGATGCTTCCCCCTTACAGGTGGGGACTAGGGTCCTTGAGTACCATAACATGTGCACTCAACCAAATGCACTACCAGCTGGCCCTTGTAAGAATAATTCTTTCCGGGGCTGAGGATATCCTTTCAATTATGCATAAAGTATTTCATGACTAAGATACCAATGGTTCCGGGTTCAATTCCTAGTACCATTGTAAACCAGAATTGTGCAGTGCTCTGTTACACAAACCAAAAAAATCATCCTTGGGGTGCTTCTATATTGCGTGTGGGAATGTAAATTTGTCCAACCACTATGGAAAACAGTCTGGAGATTCATCAGAACTCTAGAAATGGAGCTATCTTATCCAATCCCTCTTCTAGGGATTTACCCCAGCTGGGGGGAACCTATCCAAAAAGACTTAAGTACACCAATGTTCATAGCACAGTTTTTATTAGGCCAAACTTGGAAGCAACTCAGATACTCAACAACAGATGAATAGCTAAGGAAGTCATGGTACATACACAAAATGGAGTACTATCTAGTTGTTAAAAATGTTGGGGCCATCTCTTTTACAATATTATGGTCAGAACTTGAAGGCATCATGTTAAGTGAGAGAAGCTAGAAAGAGAAAAACCAGTACTGAGTGATCTCATTTATAGGTGGCACTTAAGAATAAAGAATAATGATGGAAAATATAAGGTGAAACTTGGACTGAGTGTGATATATAATATCAAAGCAAAGGACTCTGAGGAAAAGAGGAAAAGGGACAGGATGAAAGGACATTGGGATCTTGTTGTGCCTCCTAGACACCAAGCAGGGGAGACAAGAGGGTGTGTTTGTTAAAGACTATACTGTAAACATTACACTCCCATCCCCTCCGGTTAACATGAGGACATCCTGGTAAGTGAGAGAAGCCAAAAAGAGAAAGGTAAATACTGAATGATCTCACTTATAAGCAAGACTTAATAAACAGGGATATACAGGGAAAATACAAAGTGAAACATAGACTGGACATGGTGTATTGCACCAAAGCAAAGTACTCTGGGGAAGAAAGGGGAGGGAAGGAAGGAAGAAAAGGGGCCTGGTGCATAATGAAATTGTGTGTATCAATGATTGCACTATAAAGCATTAACCTCTTCAATAAAGAAATGGTGGGGGCCAGGTGGTGGTGTACCTGGTTAAACACATACATTACAGTGCACAAAGATGCAGGTTCAAGCCTCTGGTCCCAACCTGCAGAGGAAAACCTTCACAAGTGGTGAAGCAGGGCTGCAGCTATCTCTCTATCTCTCTATCTCCTCACCTCTCAGTTTCTCTCTGCCTCTGTCCAGTAATAAGTAAATAATAAAATATCTAAAAACAAAAAATGATATTTCTTTTAAAATTTTTCATATAGAAATAATTATTGTCTATAGAAAAAAAGGGAAAATAACCCTAAAAATGAAAGGATTATCTAGTTGAAATGGGCCTTTTTAGTAAGTAATTTTTTGTTATTGACTTAATAATGATTGAGAAGATTGTGGTATAAGAGGGGTACACTGAATTGAATTCCATACAATTCCCACCACCAGAGTTCTATATCTTCTCCCCTCCATTGGAAGCTTCCATATTCTTTATCCCTCTGGGAGTATGGACCAAAGATCTTTATAGGGTGCAGAAGGTGGGAGGTCTGGCTTCTGTAATTGCTTTTCTGCTGTACATAGTTGTTGGCAGGTTGATCCATACTCCCAGCCTATTTCTATCTTTCCCTAGTCAGGCAGGAAGCTGGGGAGATGGGGTTCTAGGACACATTGGTGAGGTCATCTGCTCAGGGAAGTCAAGCTGGCATCATGGACATATCTACAACTTGGTGGCTGAAAAGAATTAAGGTATAAAGCAGAGCAGTTTGAAATGGGTCTCTTTTTTTTTAACTTTTATATTTATATTGAGCATAGTGTCTACTTAGTGTCCTTGGCTTCAGGACAGCATTGCAACCACCTAACAAAACTAACCAGTCTTGATTTCTAATGACTCCATTTCCTGCTTTCCTATCTTCATTTTGCCATGTCCATATTTTGAAATTTATTTATTTCATAGCTTCCACCTTAAGCTATTTCAAAGGTGACTTTGCTTCTTCATACCAGCTGTAATGCCCTAGATCTCTAAGGTAAAACTTTATTCTGGACCCAGAATTCTTCAAATCTTACTCCTGTAAAAATAAATGGGCTGATCATGGTGCTAATCTTATAACCTGAACAGTAGAGAAAGATATGGATATCCACCATGCTTTAGAAACTATAACCATGGATATAAGCCCTTCAGGCTCCACACCTATTCATTATGTCTTCTGAAACCCAGATGATACTTAAATTGGCCCATATAAACACCAACCCACAATTACAGTCCATCACAGTGCATACCCACTTAAGACTGTCAATTTTTCAAATTTAAATACTAAAGAAATAGAAAAAAACTTAGATTCACAATAACATGAAAATTGTCAGATATATTATGATTTTTAAATATTTATTTCCTTTTGTTGCTCTTGTTGTTTTATTGTTGTAGTTACTATTGTTGTTGTTATTGATGTCATCATTGTTAGGACAGAGAGAAATCGAGAGAGGGGAGAAAAACAGAGAGGGGGAGAGAAAGATAGACATCTGCAGACCTGCTTCACCGCTTGTAAAGTGACTCCCCTGAAGATGGCGAACCGGGGGCAGGAACCAGGATTCTTTTTTTGTAATTTTTTTTATTATCTTTATTTATTGGATAGAAACAGTCAGAAATTGAGAGGGTGGGGGAGTCAGAGAGGGAGAGAGAAAGAGAGACACCTGCAGCCCTGCTTCACCACTTGCGAAGATTCCCCCTGCAAGTGGGGACCAGGAGCTCGAACCTGGGTCCTTGCGCATTGTAACATGTGTGCTCAACCAGGTGCTCCACCACCTGGCCCCAGGGCAGGAACCAGGATTCTTACTCCAGTCCTTGCGCTTTGCATCACCTGTGCTTAACCCACTGCGCTACCACCTGACACCCATATTATGATTTTTGATTCAGTGTAATGGTATTTGAATAGTCTGACAGTTAAGAAGAGTATATTTCATAGCATATAAAACACAGTTAAATCCTAGATTATGCAAGTAAACCCAACTGTACAAAAGCTTCTTTAGGAGTGACAAGAGACAATTCCTTTGAACTGTAGATATTTATGGTACCCCTGGCTATTGATATTTTCAAGATGAATGGTATAGCTCTCATCATTAACTACATAATATAACAAAATGAGAGGAATAAGAAGTAGACATTGCCTAAATCAAGAAACAAAAGCTTTCCCAGAAAGTCCCTGCCATAATTCTGTAATTCTGTTTATATTCCACAAACAGTACTTTAACATATGACCAGGCCTGACTGAAAAGGGCTGATCTCAAGAAGTCTTTGGATCCGCCCTCAGGGTCGCTGTGTAATTTGGGTTAAGAATTAGAGTAAAGGTGACACGGACTAGTTGGGCTCCAGACTTCCCAGGTGGCGCCGGGCAAGGCGAGTGCGCCGGGCATTGTCCTCCGCCCGGGAAGGCGGCTCCTGCGCCGGTTGCAGAGCGCAGCGGGCAGAGGACCCGGAGAGAGCACTTTAGCTCAGGGGCTTTCTCTTGGGAGTCTCCAGGGTCCACCGCGACCCTGAGGGCGGATCCAAAGACTTCTTGAGTATAGCTCTCATTGGATCAAAGGACTTGGAGCTAGTTTTCATTTTCGAGAAATCCTTTAAAAAAGTCTGGAGGGGGGGGGTTTCCTGGAAGCTGCTAGCCTCTGAGCTCTGAACGCACTCCCCTGGAGACAATAGGATTTTCTGCCTTTAGCAGGCCAGCCAATAAGGTGTCCTTAGACACCAAGGAGGCGACTATAACTTAATTTGGGTTAAGAATTAGAGTAGGGAAAAAAATTCTTTTTTCTTCCTTTTAATTTTCAAGCATACATCCTTCCCGCCGCCCCCCCCCCCCCCCCCATAAGCAATCCCTGGGACCAGCTCCTAGCAGGATACCCCATACCACCAAACAGGGTGTTTTTTTTTTTTTTAATTCACTGATACGCATTTGGGAAGTTCCTTGCACTGCTCTTTAATTACAACTCTTCTTCTTATCTTCTCCCTTTTCTCTCTCTTATCTCTCTCTCTCTCTCTCTTTTTTAATCTTGTCATACACTTCTTTCTTCTCTGCCTTTCTGAATTTGTGAATTACTTTGGGGAAGAAATCTGACTCAGTGGACTCTCTATGTGTGTATCTCTGCTCTAGTTCCCTTTCCCGTAGAATATACACTGGATAGTAGATTTGCATAACTGTCTATTCGTGCTATCTTCTCTTTCTTTTCTCTTTCTTCACTGGGATTTGGTTACTATTTTTTCACGGACTGGAGAAATTGTTTGGCTAACTGGTAACGATTAAACTGATTCAATACTTACTTCAGTTGCTAGTGTAATTCCGGAGGTTGGTGAGTGCAATTGTCATAAAGGTATTTAGTACAGTGTTACTTGTACTCAAGACACAACAACTGAGGAACAACAGAGCATAAAAAAAAAAGAGAAACACATAAATAAAAAAATGGGTAGATTAAAAACAAATAAAACTGCTACCCCAATGAATGAAGACAAGAGCCCAGAAGAAACCACAAATCATTCAGAAGTAACCATAGATAAGAAAAGTATGCAAGCAATAATAAACTTATTAATCACAGAAATGAAAACAACATTGGAGGAAAGGAATGGCAGTATTAGGGAAACAACAGTTGAGACCCCCAAGGAAAATACTGATTATCTTGAGGCAATTAGAGAACTGAAAGCTGAAATAGCTGTAATGAAGAAAGAAGCTGAGGCAAGGGAAAGCAGACTAACAGAAGCAGAAAACAGAATTAGTCAGACAGAGGATGAGTTAGAGGAAACGAAGAAAGAGGTGAAAGAGATTAAAAAGAGATTGAGAGACACTGAAAACAACAACAGAGACATATGGGATGATCTCAAAAGAAGTAACATTCGTATAATTGGCCTGCCAGAGGAAGAAAGAGAGGAAGGGGAAGCAAACATTCTAGAGGAAATAATAGAAGAAAACTTCCCAGACCTGAATAACAGAAAGGCTATCAAGCTTCAAGAGGCCCAGAGAGTACCAAACAGAATCAACCCAGACCAGAAGACACCAAGACACATCATAGTCACAATAAGAAGAAGTAAGGATAAAGAAAGGATCCTAAAGGCTGCAAGAGAGAAACAAAAAGTCACATACAAGGGAAAACCCATAAGATTATCTGCAGATTTCTCCACTTAAACTCTAAAAGCCAGAAGGGAGTGGCAAGATATCTATCGAGCCCTGAATGAAAAAGGGTTTCAACCAAGGTTAATATATCCTGCTAGACTTTCATTCAAGCTAGATGGAGGGATCAAAACCTTCTTATACAAACAACAGTTAAAGGAGACAACCATCACCAAGCAGGCCCTGAAAAAGGTACTAAAAGACCTCTTATAAACAAGAACATCATTATAATACTTGCAATATATCAGAGTAAACTAATGGTTTTTTAGAACAATGGCACTATAATACATTAAATCCATAATATCAATAAATGTCAATGGCTTAAACGCACCCATCAAAAGGCACAGGGTGGGGGGATGGATCAGAAAACATAACCCAACCATATGCTGCTTGCAAGAATCCCATCTGTCACAACAAGATAAACACAGACTTAAAGTGAAAGGATGGAAAACTATCATACAGGCTAGCGGTCCACAAAAAAGGGCAGGAACAGCCATTCTCATCTCAGACACGATAGATTTTAAATTAAATAAAGTAATAAAAGATAGGCAAGGACATTACATAATGATTAGAGGATCAGTCAGCCAAGAAGACTTAACAATTATTAACATCTATGCACCCAACGAGGGACCATCTAAATACATTAAGCATCTACTGAAAGAATTACAAAAATACATCAATAGTAATACAATAATAGTGGGAAACTTCAATACCCCACTCTCACACTTAGACAGATCAACAAAGCAGAGAACCAATAAAGATACAAGAGAATTGAATGAAGAGATTGACAGACTAGACCTCTTGGACATTTTCAGACTCCTCCACCCCAAAAAACTGGAATACACCTTCTTTTCAAATCCACACAACACATACTCAAGGATAGACCACATGTTAGGCCACAAAGACAGCATCAATAAATTCAAGAGCATTGAAATCATCCCAAGTATCTTCTCAGACCACAGTGGAGTAAAAATAACATTTAACAACAAACGGAAAATTATTAAAAGACATAGAATTTGGAAACTAAACAACATGCTCCTTAAGAACCACTGGGTCAGAGACTCACTCAAACAGGAAATTCAAATATTCCTGGAAACTAATGAAAATGAAGACACAACCTATCAAAATATTTGGGACTCAGCTAAAGCAGTACTGAGAGGGAAACTTATAGCCATACAATCACATATTAAACACCAAGAAGAAGCCCAAATGAATGACCTTACTGCACACCTCAAGGGCTTAGAGGAAGAGGAACAAAGGAACCCTAAAGCAACCAGAAGGACAGAAATCACTAAAGTTAGAGCAGAAACAAACAACATCGAAAATAAAAGAACCATACAAAAGATCAATGAAGCCAAATGTTAGTTCTTTGAAAGATTAAACAAAATTGACAAACCCCTAGACAGACTCACCAAAAAAAAAAAAGAGAGAAGACTCAAATTAATAGAATTGTAAACGATGGAGGAGATATCACAACTGACACCACAGAAATCCAGAGAATCCTGAGAAACTTCTATAAAGAACGATATGCCACCAAGCTAGAGAATCTGGAAGAAATGGAACAATTCCTAGAAACCTATGCACTTCCAAAACTGAACCAAGAAGAACTACAAAATCTAAATGCACCAATCACAGACAAAGAAATTGAAACCGTTATTAAGAATCTCCCCAACAACAAAAGTCCTGGACCAGATGGCTTCACAAACAAATTCTACAAAACTTTCAGGAAACAGTTAATACCCATACTTCTTAAGCTATTCCATAAGATTGAAGAAACAGGAATACTCCCTTCCACCTTTTATGAAGCCAACATCACCCTGATACCAAAAGCTGATAGGGACAGAACAAAAAAGGAAAACTACAGACCAATATCTCTGATGAACATAGATGCCAAAATATTAAACAAGATCTTGGCCAACCGGATACAGCAACACATCAAAAAGATTGTTCATCATGACCAAGTGGGATTCATCCCAGGAATGCAAGGCTGGTTCAACATCCATAAGTCAATCAATGTCATTCACCACATCAATAAAAGCAAAGCCAAAAACCACATGATTATCTCAATAGATGCAGAGAAAGCCTTTGACAAAATCCAACACCCAGTCATGCTCAAAACTCTACAAAAAATGGGAATAGATGGGAAATTCCTCAAGATAGTGGAGTCTATATATAGCAAACCTACAGCCAACATCATACTCAATGGACAGAAGCTGAAAGCATTCCCCCTCAGATCGGGGACCAAACAGGGCTGTCCACTGTCACTGTTACTCTTCAACATAGTATTGGAAGTTCTTGCCATAGCAATCAGTCAAGAGAAAGAAATCAAAGGGATACAGATTGGAAGGGAAGAAGTCAAGCTCTCACTATTTGCAGATGATATGATAGTATACATAGAAAGACCTAAAGAATCCAGTGGAAAATTACTGGAAGTATTAGGCAATATAGCAAGGTATCAGGCTACAAAATCAATGTACAAAAATCAGTGGCATTTCTTTATGCAAACACTAAATCTGAAGAAGAAGACATCCAGAAATCACTCCCATTTACTGTTTCAGCAAAATCAATCAAATACCTAGGAATAAAGTTGACCAAAGAAGTGAAAGATTTGTATACTGAAAACTATGAGTCGCTACTCAAGGAGATAGAAACTGATACCAAGAAATGGAAAGATATCCCATGCTCATGGATTGGAAGAATAAATATCATCAAAATAAATATTCTCCCCAGAGCCATATACAAATTTAATGCAATACCCAGCAAAGTTCCACCAGGCTTCTTTAAGATAATAGAACAAACACTACAATCATTTATCTGGAACCTGAAAACACCTAGAATTGCCAAAACCATCTTAAGGAAAAGAAACAGAAATGGAGGCATCACACTCCCAGACCTTAAACTATATTATAAAGCCATCATCATCAAAACAGCATGGTACTGAACAAAAATAGGCACACAGACCAGTGGAACAGAATCGAAACCCCAGAAGTAAATCCCAACACCTATGGGCATCTAATCTTTGATAAGGGGGCCCAAAGGATTAAATGGAAAAAGGAGCCTCTCTTCAATAAATGGTGCTGGGAAAACTGGGTTGTAACATGCAGAAGAATGAAATTGAACCACTTTATCTCACCAGAAACAAAAATCAACTCCAAATGGATCAAAGACCTAGATGTCAGACCAGAAACAATCAAATACTTAGAGGAAAACATTGGTAAAACACTTTCCCACCTACACCTCAAGGACATCTTTGATGAATCAAACCCAATTGCAAGGTAGACTAAAGCAGAAACAAACCAATGGGACTACATCATATTGAAAAGCTTCTGCACATCCAAAGAAACTATTAAACAAACAGAGAAACCCCTCACAGAATGGGAGAAGATCTTCACATGCCAGATATCAGACAAGAAACTAATCACCAAAATATATAAAGAGCTCAGCAAACTTAGCACCAAAAAAGCAAATGACCCCATCCAAAAATGGGCAGAGGAATGAACAAAACATTCACCACAGAGGAGATCCAAAAGGCTAACAAACATATGAAAAACTGTTTTAGGTCACTGATTGTCAGAGAAATGCAAATTAAGACAACTCTAAGATACCACCTCACTCCTGTAAGAATGGCATACATCAAAAAGGACAGCAGCAACAAATGCTGGAGAGGATGTGGGGACAGAGGAACCCTTTTACATTGCTGGTGGGAATGTAGATTGGTACAGCCTCTGTGGAGAGCAGTCTGGAAAACTCTCACAGGGCTAGTCATGGACCTTCCATATGACCCAGTAATTCCTCTCCTGGGGTTATACCCCAAGGACTCCATAACACCCAACCAAAAAGAGGTGTGTACTCCTACGTTCATAGCAGCACAATTCATAATAGCTAAAACCTGGAAGCAACCCAGGTGCCCAACAACAGATGAGTGGCTGAGAAAGCTGTGGTATATATACACAATGTAATACTATGCAGCTATCAAGAACAATGAACCCACCTTCTCTGACCCATCTTGGACAGAGCTAGAAGGAATTATGTTAAGTGAACTAAGTCAGAAAGATAAAGATGAGTATGGGATGATCGCACTCATCACCAGAAGCTGACTAAGAAGATCTGAAAGGGAAACTAAAAGCAGGACCTGATCAAATTGTAAGTAGGGCACCAAAGTAAAAACCCAGTGGTGAGGGGTAGACATGTAGCTTCCTGGGCCAGTGGGGGGTGGGAGTGGGCGGGAGGGATGGGTCACAGTCCTTTGGTGGTGGGAATGGTGTTTATGTACACTCCTAGCAAAATGTAGACATATAAATCAGTAGTTAATTAATATGAGAGGGGGAAATCAATTGTATGTCTCAAAGTTTCTCAAAAGACAAACTGAATCTTTTTAATATATAGGCTATGTATTTGATATGCAGACTCTCTCAAAAGCCTAGACCAAGTAGATTAGAAACATCCAATAGCACAGCTATATACAAGATACTGGGTACTGTACAGCAAACCATAACAAAGGGACTTTTCAAAGTTAACCCAATTAACAAATAATGTGATGATAATATTAACTATCGATTGTCTTTTTGAACCCTAAGACAGCATGAACCTCACATCTTCACTATAGAGCCCCTACTTCCCCCAGTCCTCGAACCCTTGGATAGGGCCCACTTTCCCGTATGCATCTCCCAATCCAAACCAAATAATATTGCATCCGCCGATCACAACCTAACCAAAGCAACGATTGCCACCTCAACATGCTTCACCTCAGACTGTATCCAGAGACTTCACGTGTGGAATGACAACCCTTCAGCTTCATTACTCGGGTGAGACCTTTCCTTTTATAGTACACTCTAATTACATCTCAGGTAGTTCACTTTCTAACAAAGTCCCATAATCTAGATATACACCAGTTTCTGTGAGAGAGCTTATGTGCACACGTATCCATAAACTACTGCAAAATATATACCTGAAAGCAGAAGTACACTAGAGTTTGCAGTGAGTACCTCCCTAACACTTCCTCTCCACTATTCCAAGCTTGGGATCCATGATTGCTCAACAAATTGTTTGGCTTCATATGTTAACTCTCTTTTCAATCACCAGGTTCCAGATGCCACCAGATATGTTGGCTAGGCTTCCCTGGATTGAAGACGCCACCAATGTGTCCTGGAGCTCAGCTTCCCCAGAGACACACCTTCCTAGGGAAAGAGAGAGGCAGACTGGGAGTATGGACCGACCAGTCAACGCCCATGTTCAGCGGGTAAGCAATTACAGAAGCCAGACCTTCTACCTTCTGCAACCCTCAACGACCCTGGGTCCATGTTCCCAGAGGGATAGAGAATGGGAAAGCTACCATGGGAGGGGGTGGGTTATGGGGATTGGGTGGTGGGAATTGTGTGGAGTTGTACCCCTCCTACCTTATGTTTTTGTTCACTAATCCTTTCTTAAATAAAAATTTAAAAAAAAAAAGAAAACCTTCTAACTTCTCTTATTCCCTTCTCCTCCCTCAATCTATCTCCATTCCTCTCTTCTCCTCCTTGTATACTTTCCCTTATTCTACCTAAGACTAAGTGTCAGACGCTTCTCTAAGCACTGGCCGTAGAGCAGTGAACAAGACATATTGAGTTCCTGCCCAAAGGTAGCTTACTTACTATCTATTCTGCAAGTTTACCACTGCTGCATGCATTGTACATTTGTTTCTACAAGTAATTAGAGTGATATGTCTTGGCACAAGGATTTTGTTTCTACCATACTAAAAAGAAGAAGGAAGTACAAGTTGCCTACTCCTTAGAACAATGGAACAATTGTTCATGGCACACATCTTATACAACACTTTTCTGCACATTAAAGTAAAAGAAATACAGCTCCAATGGTACACACAATCTAGGCCTGCTTTTCTTATACTGAATAAGTGATTCAAAGTTATCTAGTGGCAAGGGTCAGACAGTAGTGCGACTGGTTAAACGCACATGACACGGACCATAAGGACCAACCTAAGGATCACAAATGGTGAAGCAGGTCTCTAGGTGTCTTTCTCTCCCATTCTCTGTTTTTCCCTCCTCTCTAAAATTCTCTCTGTTCTATCCAACAACAATAACAAAGGCAACAATAAGTGGGGAGAAAAATAGCTTCCAGGAGCAGTGGGTTCATAGTGCAGGCACTTAGTCCCAGTGACAATCCTGGAGGCAAAAAAAAAAAAAAAAAAGTTACCTAGTGGCAAGGGAAGCTTTGATGGCAATTACTGATCCTCTGGATGCCATAGAAGGAATCAGGTGATGGCATACCTAGCTGAGTACACGTATTACCGTACAGAGGCTTCAGATTAAAGCCTAGAGTTTCCACCAGGTGACTCTTTTTCTTTTCCTCTCTATCTCCCTTTCTTTCAATTTCTCTCTCTTGATCAGATCAAATAAGTGAAAATTAAATAATAATAAAAATAATAATAATATGAAAAGAAGGAGACAGAAAAAAGGAAGGGACTGACCAACTAATAGTGTTTGGCACAGACAAGTACACTGTAAGCCAGGTTATATCTGAGGGAAAAGAGGAAGCTGTGTAGGCAAGCATGCTGCCGAAGTGAGTCACAGTCATGGATTTTATGAAAGACTTGCTGAGAAAACACATTTAAGAAAATATATATGGTGACAGTGATTCCCTCGACAGCATGACCGAGTGATTTGCAATATACTTGCATTTCATGGTCCTTGTTCCCAGTACTGTCACTAGCTTTCATGTCAGATACTTGAGCTGTTTCAAAATCACCAGGCTGGCCCACTATTGCATTACATACACGTGCACACACACAGGCTCTTAGGGAGCCTCTAGTGTATGGTGAGAAGTACATTTGTTTTTTGGATGACTGTGACATCAACACTATTGATTTGTTTGGACAAGTATTATTTACTGAAAGACTGGACCTCCAGGAAAATTAAAAGGGTACTTTACCCCCAGTCCTTTTGCCAAAGACCTAGAGATTAAGTCCTCAGCCTTGATGTTCTTTTTTTTTTTTTCAATGACTAGTGTTATCACTGGGTTTGGTGCCTCTACTGTTCCTGACAGCCATATGTGAATGTTTTTTTTTTTTTTTTAATAGAGGTTGAGAAGCAGAGGCAGGGAGAGAAGAGGAGATAGATACAGAGAACAAGAAGCACCTATAGCACTGCTCCACCTCCTATGAAGTTTCCCCCCTAGAGATGAAGACCAGGGCCTTGAAGACAGATTTTTTTGGGCATATTAATGTGTGTGCTTTACTGAATAACTCACCACCCAGCCATGAGACTAAATTCCATTAGATTGGTTTTGTCAGTCTGGGGATATGGATCAACTTCTCAATGTCCATGTCCAGCAGAGAAGAAATTACAGAGCCAGCCCTTCTACCTTCTGCACCCTATAAAGAATTTTGGTCCATACTGCCAGTGGGATAAAGAATAGGAAAGTTTCCAATGGAAGGGATGAGATATAAAATTCTGGTGGTGGTTCAAAGTTAACCCCGTTGCCAAATAATATGATTATAGCACTAACTATATATTGCCTTTTTAAACCCTAAGACAGCAGGAACCTCCCACTTCCTCTATAGACTATATTTCCCCCAGTCCTGGAACCTCTATGGTAGGGCTCACTTTCCTATATGCTTCTCTCAATTCATACCAAATGATGATGCATCCACTGATCCCAACCTAATCAATGCAACGAGAACCACTTCAGCATGTTTACTTCAGACTGTGTCCAGAGATGTCAGGTGTGGAATGTCAACCCTTCAGCCTCATTACCCAGGTGAGACTGTGGGGAAATTGTGAGGAGCCTCACAAAGCACCCTGCATTCCTGATACTATGGCCTATCTACATAATCATTGTTTTGCCTGAAAGATCCCTACCCATTCCATTCCTTTTATCTATCTTCTTTCTACCCTCAAGACCCTCCCTGACTGCAGGGTAGTATTAATCCTACCAGTTAAAACCCTTGAAACATTTGCTAAGGAAGTTTGTTACTTCCCAACCCCCTTTTGCCTTTCTCCATCCCTTTCCTAGCTATTTCTGTTTCCGACTTGCCACTTCCAGGTCTGCCTTTTAAAAGCCTTTGCTCTCTGATCAATAAAGATATTGCATTGCCTCATGGTATGTGTTTGGCTCCTGAGTTATCTCCCTCATGTCACTGAGTGAGTATCAGCCCAGGCTGGCTCCAGTCCAACCCAGAGAGTATGCACCTGGGAAGAGGCAACCCCACGCTAGCCCGGCATCTGGCGCCCAATGTGGGGCTGGTAAGTACACGGCCACTTGGCTCTCCGCAGGCTCTCTTTGTGAGGCAGGGAGTCTGATAAGATGAGGCACACCTTTGGGGTTACTCCTGTCCCTCCTTGCTCAACCTCTTGGTAGAGAGAAAATGACAGGATAGACACACTCCTCAGGTCAAGCCCTGCCAAGCTCAACCACATCCTCACAATTTCCCACATGGGACCTTTCCTTTCATAGGATTCTCTAATTCCATTCCAGGTGGTTCACTTTCTAACAGAGTCCCAAAACCTAGATATAGACCTGTCCCATGAGATAGAGCATATCTTCACATGTATCTATAAATTAGGGCAAAATATATACCTGTAAACAAAAGTACACAATAGTCTGCAGTGAGTCAGTATAAAATTCATAGTGAAATAGCATCTACTTAGACTTAGATACCCTCCTCACCTACTTGCTATTATACTTCCCTCACTCAGTCCAAAGCTAACCATATCAAAGCAAGGACTGCACAAGCTGAATAGGGGCAAGAAATGTGTATAGTTTAATGATGACTCTTCAGTTACTATCAGGACATCCCATCAGCTGTGGCCCCAGTTGGGGAGTTCTGAGATTCCCAAATTGACATGATGGACCTAGACCTCGAATAAATCCCTCTCTCTGATATTGCCAGTCATCTCTATCAGGAACAACACAATAGATTCATTTGTGGGCCCTCATTGGACCTTGTCCTCAACTTAGATCAACAATGGTAGAGAATGTTCCATCCTCTGAAGAGGAAGATAGGTCCTGAAATTGAGGCAGCTTGAAATGTTCCTACTCATGACCATAGAATGTGAGCTCAGATCTAGAGGGATGCAGAGGTCACATAGGCTCCTAAGCTGAATTTGGGCCCCAGACCAAATCAAATCGATACAGTCAACAATATTTATACATCTTTCCCATATTTGGGAGCTACTCTCTTCTCTGACCCAGCTTTCTGGTCCTTTTTCCAGCCATGATGTCATCTCCCCAGAAAATAACTTGGGTCTACCTGCATATCAGATTTCAGGCTCAGGGAAAAAAACAAACAACAACAACAACAACAACAAAAACTAGTACAGTAACAGGCCCTTTGGAATAGAACTAAAATATGCCTACTAGCTATCTACAAAATGTAGACCCCCCACCACCAACTCTTCATCTGCACTATTCCAGCCTTTAGGTTCATGATTAGTCAACAACTTGTTTGGCTTTATATGTTAACTCTCTTTTCAGCCATCATGTGTCAGATGCTAGCATGATGCCAACCAGACTTCCCTGAACAGACAATCCCACCAATGTGTCCTGGGGCCCTGCTTACTCAGAGCCCACCCCACCAGGGAAAGAGAGAGACAGGCTGGGTTATGGATTAACCTGTCAATGCCCAAGTTCATCAGGGAAGCAATTACAGAAGCCAGAGACTTTCAACCTTCTGCACCTTGTAATGACCCTGGGTTCATACTCCCAGAAGAGTAAAGAATAGGAAAGCTATCAGGGGAGGGGATGGGATACAGAGTTCTGATGGTGGGAATTGTGTGGAGTTGTACCCCCCCTTTATTATCTGGTTTTGTCAATGTTTCCTTTTTATAAATATAAAATAGTAACAATAATAATATAAAAAAGAATTCTGGTGGTGGGAACTGTGTGGAATTTTACCCTTGTTATTTTACAATCTAGTTAATCATTATTCAATCACTAATACAAACATTTTTTTAAAAAATAATTTTTATAAATAATAAAAAACTTAATGAAAAAAGAAATAGGTTTTATAGTTATGATATCATTTTATCCTCATTGCAATTATAAGCAAGCTTTGACCATCATTCTATTAAAGAAAACTGGCACAAGGAAATTAAATTATTGTTTAAAATCACATAGTTGAGGTTGGGGACCAGCAGTAGTATAATAGAAGAATACATTCTGTCGGGAGTTGGGCACACGTGGCACAAGGACCAGCTTCAGGATCCCATTTCAAGCCCCAGGCTCCCCACCTGCAGGGGAGTTGCTTCACAAGCAGTGAAGCAGGTCTGCAGGTGTCTGTCTTTATCTCCCCCTCTCTATCTTCCACTACTCACTCCATTTCTCTCTGTTCCATCTAACAATGACAGCATTAATAAATTTTTTTTAAAAAGAAATAAAGAAAACATTCTGTCAATTCCCAGTTCCTTTTATGCTAGATAATATAAAGATTTTCAGAGTAGCAGCAAAACAAGACCTCCACGCAAGAGGAAAACCAAATGTATCCAGTAAGGGCCCACTTTACTGGGTTCATTCAATATTAATTACTTTTTTAATGGCTCTGTCTCCAAAAACATTCTAAAGTACTGATGAGAATTTCAATTTAAGATTTTGAAGGGATGCAATTCAGCTCATAGCACTGCACATTTGTGTCTATAATATTTTTCCCAGGTTTTCCTCTCATACTCAGGGTTTAGTTCTGATACAAATATTATTACAAGTGTGTTCTTGTTTTCTTTCTTTTTTTTTTTTTTTTGAGACAGAGAAAGGGAGTGAAAAAGACCACAGCACCAAAGCTTCCTTCACTGTAGTGGAAGCTGGCCCAAAACTGGGTCACTCACATGGCAAAGCAGTACATTACCCAAATGAACTATTTTTCTAGCCTGTAAGAATAAGCTCCCAACCCTAGGAAGGCAAATCATATATATATAAATATATGGGCATCTCTTTTGAGACACCCACCTCTTTCCCACCATGCTACCCCAAACATCTCTATCCCACAACCATGAGGAATTTTAGAAACTTCCTTTGAAACTTTAATCCTAGCACTTCAACTGAGCACCTCATATGAACAATAACTGAGCAATTTCCAAATCATGTATTATTTGTGTACAATGTAGAGAATGGTGGGTCAGTCTGGGGTGCACTCCATGTTTCCTATCTTCTGGTAAAGTTTTTTTTTTTGTCTCAGTATTTAGGCCTACAAAGATCAAGCAATTATTGTTATGTGAGAAGTAATTAGAAACTATCCTGCAGTGGAAAAAAAAAAAAAGCAATGTGCTCTTCAGATAAAATGGATGGAACTTGAGGTGATCAAGCTTAAGCAAAGAAGTCAAAGATGACTACTAGATGGTTTTACTCCTTTATGGAATAAAGAGAGTAGAAACACAGAAGCAGCCAAACTGTCTCTAAGATTTTGGGAGAACTAAGGTGATCTTTGTGAGGGAACAGAATTTTAGTGCTGGACACCGTGTGGAACTATACCCTCTCATCTTATAGTCTAGCAAACTATTATTAAATCACTAATAGATTTAAAAAGGAGAAGGAGGAGGAGGAGGAAAGAGGGAAGGAGGAGAAGGAGGAGAAGGAGGAGGAAGATCAAAAAGAGAAGGTGGAGAAGGAGGAGGAGGAGAAGAAGAATCTAAGCTTTATAAACATGAGTATGTTCATTTTGAAAAAGTCATTTTGAAAAAAAAAAGCTCCTATAATAATACCAACAATGTTTATAATACCGAGGACATTTCATTATGTCAAACTTGGAAATTTTCCATTATATCTTCAACTCAGAGTATTGTTTTAATGGGTAGTGCCACCCCCATATGAAAAATGAGAAACACACTGTTGTTATATGATGGGAGGTGACACAAACTCATTTAGAGAATGAACACATTGTTAGAGGTGATGATTTACAACTTCTCCAAAAGGTATAGTAAAAATAATGAGCTCTGCCTTTGGTGTCTGTGTTTATTTTAATTTTTTAAATTATTAACTTTATTTATTTATTTTATTTATCCCTTTTATTTATTTTTAGTTATCCCTTTTGTTGCCCTTGTTGTTTTATTGTTGTAGTTATTGTTGTTGTTGTTATTGATGTCATCGTTGGATAGGACAGAGAGAAATGGAGAGAGGAGAGGAAGACAGAAAGGGGGAAAGAAAGAGAGACACCTGCAGACCTGCTTCACCGCCTGTGAAGCGACTCCCCTGCAGGTGGGGAGGCGGGGCTGGAACCGGGATCCTTATCCGGTCTATTAAGGCTTTGCGCCACGTGCGCTTAACCCGCTGCACTACTGCCCATCTCTCCTAACTTTATTTATTTATTGGACAGAGACAGTCAGAAATCAAGAGAGAAGGTGGAGACAGAGAGAGACAGAGAGACACCTGCAGCCCTGCTTCATCACTCCTGAAGCTTTTCCCCTGCAGGCAGGGACTGGGGACTTGAACTCTGGGTCCTTGTGCACTGTAATATGTGAACTCAACCAAGGTGTCTATGTTTAAATTCAAATGGAGAAGACAGGTAAAATCATTTGGTGAAGAAAATTACTGTACAAACCTGGCAAAATCTTGGGTCAAGCTATGGTCTTTGACACTGAAACATTATGGAACATATCAATGGTGTGAACAACAGTATAACCTTAAGACAAGTTCTAATCCTCTGCAGGAAATAGAAATGAGGGAGGGGTATTTTACTTTGAAATTTCTAAGCCCATCTACTGAAAATGTACCTTGTCAATGATTATAGATAGTGTTCAAGTTCCTATAATTGGTAGCTGGAATATATTTAATGACAAGGGGAGATGGGGTGGTGTGCAAAGGGAGAGGTATCCAGAATTATTAAGTTCTCAGCTCTGTAAACTCCTTGTTTCTTTAAAAATTGTTAAGGCAGAGAATGCCATCATGTCAGCAGCAGCATGATATCAAAATCATATACTGCTTTTTTTTTTTTTCAAAAGCTTAGAAAAAGGCAACATCCATTCCCAGCACACTCCAAACAAGGACAAGGTTAATCACAGACTAGTGCCAAGTTTGTGGAGATTTCCCAGGGGGACTCATCTTTTTACCAAGTGTCACAGATTCTCTTAGTTTCCACAAGTACTTTTGAGAAGATTTCCTTTCTTCCGTAGGCACCACTATTTCAGCAAAATCTACTCATGATAGGGTCTACCTGTTTAGGGGTATGACAGTAGCACACTAAGGACACAGTGACATGGAGTGGACAGTGGCTTTGATTCAGACTTAATTCTAGACTATCAACTGGCACTTCATGATGGTGACCTACTTTGGATACTTAGGCAAAAGAACACTGAATGCCAACATCCCACATGTCATTTGCTTACACTGCTTTCACCTGTCTTCATTCTTCCATAATTATAAATATGCCAGACTTCAGAGATAGGAGCAGGCCTGTGCATCCACATGCAGATAAACATTTAATGGGAGGCAGAGGACACAGTTTGCCACTACTCTTAAAAAATCCTTGATTAGTTGGATCAAGATATACAACTCTTCATTGTTGTTGTTTGTTTTTGCTTCTTTGCTATTATTTGTTTTTGTTTTTGCCACCAGGGTTATTGCTGGAGCTTGCTGCCTGCATTTTGAATCCACTGCTCCTGGTGGCTATTTTTTCCTTTCTATTTTTATTTTCCTTTCTATTTTTTCTTTATATTTTTATTTCTGTATTTACTTATTTATTTTATTTCTCAGAGAGAAATTGAGAGAGGAGAGGAGACAGAGAGGGGGAGAGAAAGATAGATACCTGCAAGCCTACTTCCCTGTTCATGAAGCATTTTACCTGCAAATGGGGAACTGGGGCTTGAACCCAGGTCATTGAATATGGAGATATGTGTGCTTAACTGGATGTGCCACCACCCAGTCCCATACAACTCTTTTTTTAAATAAGTATTTTTGAACTTTATTTTTCTTTATGGGAGGGGGGGAGAACATGAGAGGGAAGAGGGTTAGAGAGGAGAGACATCTGCAGCACTGTTCAACTTGTGAAGCCCCCCCCCCCCCACACACACACAGGTGGAAGTTGAAGGCTTGAACATGAACCACTTGGTAACATTTTCACTCTACCAAGTGTACCACTACCTGACTTCAAGCTATACAACTCCTAATGTAAGAAAACTGAATAATTATTTGCTACTACCTTTCTCCAACATTTGGATTGCTGAGGAAGGGTTAATCCTGCCATTCCCCCATTATCTGTTAAAAAAATACCCTTTGTGCTTTTCTAACTTTGATCTAGCCTACCAAGTTTAGAGAAATACATAAATTAATCCATACAGAATAGGTAAAATTAAACCCCAATGTTAGTGGAGAACACTGAGTAATCCCAAGACAAGAGCTATGGAGAAATAGCAGCACATTACACTGGACACTAGATGGGGGGAAAAAGTGAGTTTGTGGAAGGACCAGTACTTTGGGGGTAGCTGAAATTCTCCTTAGCTTTAAAACTCCATGGTTTGACATAGAGTAATTCTTGTCTTGCTATGCAATAATACCAACAAAGGTTAACTGTTCACTGGAGTGGCATTGAATTGACCCGGCCAAAGATTAAATTTTTCTTTCTGTTCTTTTTTCTTGCAAGTTACATTGTTCTCTCTGCCTATACTTCTAAGAGAGCCAAGATAGATGAGAAATCACTGTTAAATGTCTTGCTGACAATGTCTAGGAAGACTTCTGTTAAGGTTGCAAGGTAGGAAGGGAGAGGGCGATTGTAGTTGGAAGTACAGTTGTCATTCTGTGTTAATAATTGTATTTAACCTTCCCTTGACAAAGGGTCTTTGCTGGGCTGTGGACTGAATTGCCAGAATGATTTAAAATTTAAGCTCTGACAACAGGGGATTGTCCATTTGAGCAAGCAACACACTGTACTTTATTTCCTCCAGAACGTTCTGTACCTGTCACTAAAGCTCTCAGGAAGAGGGAAAAAGTGTGAAAAAGAATGTGAGGGCTAAGTAAAGCCTGCTTTAGTTGGTGACCAAATAGCTTCACTGTTACAACTATGATCCAAGTAGGAAATAAACCAAGGCATCATTTCTTCCTTTACATCAGAAAGAAGTGACTAAATGTAATTAACAAATACTGTGAACCTATTTTCACAGTAGACCTAGTCTAACTTGCCAATATAAACCCCCTTCCTCCATTATATTCAATCCCAAGTCTTTATTGGATGCCTTGGTCCCTTTTCGAATTGTTTGTATGTTTCATATTTCTTATACTGTCCTCTCCCTCTTCCTCATGTGAAGTGACATTCCACTTTTCCCCAGCTATCTGTACTGATCATGAACTCTTTGGGGTGCTGCATGGTGTGTTATACAAGCTTTGTTTAGCTAGGGCTATCTACTCTGCTGCTGTATGAACCCGTCAAACTTGCCTTGTATTTGGAAAATAAAAATTAAATAGGAAAGCATTGGTTTAACATGGGAACTTTTTTTTTTTTTACTGTATTTATTTTACTTGATAGAACAGAGAGAAACTGAAAGGGAGGGGGAGGTAAAGAGGAGAGGGAGATAGAGACATCTGCAGCACTGTTTCACTGCTTTCCCTTTGCTGGTGGCAATGGAAGCTAGAACCTGGGGTAGTTGTGCATGGGAATACCTATGCTTAACCAAGTGCACCACCACCAGCCCCCCCACCCCATGGGGACTTATTAACTTGCAGACATTCTATTAGATTCTAGAGAAAAGGAAGGATATCAACTGTGAGCATTACCTTTAAGGCACCTTTACTCCAATGGTACGGAGACAACCAGGGTAGGAGCTAATGGAAAAGACAATCTGAGGCTGGGGAGATTTCTTCCAAACAACAGTCAGTTAATGAGCAGAACTTCAAATTGATAGAGTCCCGATGCTTTCATTGCATCTGCCCAAACTGAGACACAAAGGATAACAAGGTTTGTTAATGGCAAGAATCAGCAGAGTCAGGTTGATATACTACAAGAAGCAGCTATCAATAATGGTGACAGTTATTTTATGAACACATGCTAACAGGCCCTGCTAAGAGCTTTGCAAGCAGTCATGCCATAGTTGCCACAACGTGTGAAGTTGGTCCTGTTGCTTTTCTCCATGTTTACCACAATAGAAAGTGAGAGAATAAGTGACTTTTCCAAGGCCACAAAATTAGATACTGGCTGTGCTAGAGAATCCAGGATTCTGCCACATTAGTTTGTGTATCTTTTCTCCTTCAGTTACCATTATGATTTCCTTTAAATAATAAGAACAAAAATGGTGCTATCAGATAACTTAGTAAGGTATACACAGTACAGGATTCAACTCTGGCACCACATAGGAGAGCCATGCCACCAGGAGAAGCTTTGGTGCTATGATGTCTGTCTATCTTATCTGTCTTTCTCTCTGTGTCCAAAATAAAAAGAGGGGGCAGGTGGTGACACATCTGTTTGAGCTCATTCATTACAGTGCACAAGGGCCTGGTTTCTAGCCACCAGTCTCTACGTGCAGGGGGAGGCTTCGAGAGCAGCATAATGGTGATGCAGCTATGTATGCATGTCTGTCTGTCTGTATGTATGTATGTATCACCTATTTATCTTTCCCATGCCCTTTCAATTTTTGTCTCTATCCAAAATAAATAGGGAAAAAAGCAAATAAATCCTTATAAAAATTAAAACAACAACAAAATTGGCCCTGGAAGTGGTAAAAGTTAGCATGCACAAAGCCCTGGCATAGTTTTTTTTTTTTTTTTTTTAAAAAGGAAAATAAAATGAAGTTAAAACTTCTTACCATTGTACATGTTTTCCCTCTGTCTTTGTGTTATCTTCTGGCTCAGGACTTCCAGTGTCATTAAAAGCATCAGTCACAGTCAAGCTTTGTCACTAAAGGGCTTTGGTTACCTCACTTGTAAAATGAGAGGGTTGAACTAGATAACCTCAGAGGCCCCTTCTGGTTCTTAGAGTCCATGATTCTAAGTAAAGATTACCATTCTTGCAGACTGTAAATTTCCACTCCTTTCACAGGCTCTAAATAGGAAGGAAAGGAAAGAAGAATTGATTGCATGCTTGTGCAAACTTAAGTAATAGAGAACAGAGATGCTACCCTTGTGAATTCTTGGGTGATATGCATGGCTTGGAAAAAGACGAAAAGTATTTCATGCAATACCATAGGGCACCCTTAGCACAGCCTTTCTTCCTGAAATAAAAATACAACCGAGTTTTTCAAGTTAGTTGGTTGATGTATCACCCTGCTTCTCCTCATCATTCTCCTATGATTCAACAAACATTAGAAAGAAATTCTTTCTGCTTAAATTCCTTTCTGCAACAGAAGTAAATATCTTACTTTTATAAAATACATTTCTTAAAGATAAAATACAGTTCTACAATGCTGTTTCAGATAGATTTGCCATAAGTCAGATAACCTCGTTCAAATAATGGACTATGAACATAATCCATCTTGAGGAGTCAGGAAGTACAGAACTTGGTCTTATTAAGGTGCTCTGTTATGAGGCCCAGTCACTGATACAATGAATTGTTTTCTAACTGGGCTGTGGCTGCCACCATAAGTCTTTGGCTTGAATGAAAAGGCAATTAAGAAAGGAAGTTAGAACAAGGAACTCAAACTAAACACTCTTCTTTTCCCAGTGCTAACATAATTAAAATGGTGTTTAACTGCCAGTTGGCTAAAACTAAATAAAAATGTGCAATTAAGAACACCAGTGAGATCAACTATACCTCAGAAGCTCTCTTATATTAGTACCACTTCAATGTTTTCTTTGCAGAAGTTTCTTTTAGGATGTGGCAATGAAAAGGATGCATATGACAATTTCCCATTTCATAACCATTCATTACTCTGAAGTTGACAGACCTGAAAGGACACAATGCCACTATGCCAATTCCTGGGCAACAGGCCATAAGTTTTGAACGCACTAGGCCTATGGCCCAGGAACTGGCATAGTGAATAAGGTGTTGGACTCCTCAAGTATGAAGTTCTAAATTTGATCCCTAGTATCACATGCACCAGAATGATGCCCTAGTTCTGCCTCAATACTAAACAACAAACCATGTCCAAAGTCATTCACATTACATAACAAATCTTAAAGCCATACAATTTCAAGTTGCTATCTCAGTTTAGATTACCCTCTCACATATATTAGAACATAGTGATTTGAATTTTTCTAATTTCCTAAATTTCCTAGACATAGATATGTTGACCAATTAAATCTCTGAATAAGTAAAGAGGTTGTAATAATTCAAGCTGAAGACCTTATCAAAGTCCTATTGATAATCCATTGTTTGGATTTCTCATTAGGGGTTTAGTAATGTGTTTTCCTCCTGTATAGATTGATAAACCTGAATTATTAGAGAGAAGATAAAGAATTCATCAGGTAATATAGTTACATAGTAATCATCAGCTTTCATAGCTGGTCATACTTATGTTATTTATTGCCATTTTACACACTAGGTGCAATATTTAGAAGTATATAGAGAGTTACATGCACTCAGGTGCATACGGCCTAAGGAGACTTGGTTTCTCTCTGTGTCCTTTGCTTACTTGGCTGAACTAAAGAATGCATATCTAAAAACAAACAAACAAACAAACAAACAAAACACTAGTATAGCCACAGGCCCTTTGGAATATAGCTAAAATATGCCTACTAACTATCTACAAAATGGAGAACCCCTCAACTCTTTATCTGCATTGTTCCAACCTTTAGGTCCATGATTAGTTAACAATTTGTTTGGCTTTGTATGTTCACTCTCTTTTCAACCACCAGGTTCCAGATGCTAGCATGATGCTGACCAGACTTCCCTGGAAAAGACAACTCCACCAATGTGTCCTGCAGCTCAGCTTCCCCAGAGCCCTTCCCTACTAGGGAAAGAGAGAGGCAGGCTGGGAGTATGGATGGACCTGTCAATGCCCATGTTCAGTGGGGAAGCAATTACAGAAGCCAGACCTTCTACCTTCTACATCCCACAATGAACTTGGGTCCATACTCCTAGAGAGATAAAGAATAAGAAAGCTATCAGGGGAGAGGTTGGGACACAGAGTTCTAGTGGTGGGAATTATATGGAGTTGTCCTCTTATCCTATGGGGTTCTAGCTTATCTTATTTTTAAAAAAATTTAAAAAATAAGAATAAAAATAAGTAAATAAATAAAAAGAAACAACTCCTTGGGGTCAGATGGTAGCACAATTGGTTAGGACCCAGGCTCAAACCCCTGTTCCCCACCTTCAAGGGGAAAGCTTCATGAACAGTAACACAGTACTACAGGTGTCTCTCTTTCTCTTTCTGCCTCCCTCCCCCTCCCAATTTCTGTCTCTAATAAATAAATTATTTTAAAGGAAAAGAAAAAAAAATAGAATAGGGACCCTTCCAATGGAGGGGAGGGGATACAGAACACTGGTGGTGGAAACTATGTGGCATTGTACCCTTCTTATCCCACAATCTTGTCAATCATTATTAAATCACCACTAAAAAAAAAGAATACCTCCAAAAAAACAAAAGAATGAGTATCTAATTATACTGGGGGTATCTCCCAAAAGTATGACTCTTGACTCTTGTTTAAAGGAAAAAAAAAGAAAAGAAAAAAAAACGCACAGATTAAATGGCAAACACTGAAGGCAACCTAGAGTGTTCTTTTTTTTTTTTTTTGAGTGCAATCTTAAAGCTGGCGAATTCATAAACCAAGTAAACCTCCTGACATAACTATAAAATGTGGTATAAACCCTAGGAAAAAAATGGCCATTTTGAAAGGGTAACAGCACTTTTATGAGAATTCCAACCGCACCATGGCAACATCAACCCGTCAAAGCAAATGAAGGGTAGTAAAAGTAAAATTAAACATGATGAAGGGGACACCAGCTTGCTAACAGCTTTCCAAGCAGTAAAGCTTTCAAATGTTATCTCTTCATTGGTCTGTTCAATCACACATGCCTGCTACCAAGCTTTATCATATTATGTATCTTTCTCATCACTGCAGCCTGCCACAGGTTTGATGGACTTGTCTGTATATTTACAAGGGGGTGGGGGGCATTCCTCTTCCTCCCTCTGGATCCTCCTCCTTGTATACCCTTATCCTTCTACAATTCTCTCCTGCCTTCACTGTCCTCTTGCCCTTGTTATAATGTCCAACATGCGTCTTTGACATAACAAAAGTTGCTAGGCATCTCTGAGTTTTGAGCTTTGGGAACTAAATATAGATCAAAGCTCCTTCCTACCCTCTGCCATCTACAAAACAATTCCAAAATGCCTCTGACTTGGTCCTCTCTTTGCTTTTAGAAATCAGCATCCTTCTTAAAGTTCTTTCTCCTCCCAACTAATCCCTCTCCCTACCTTCTCTCTAACCTCCTGCAGAGAAAATTGTGAAGGCATTTTCCTGTGTTAACCAACAGACTAGCTAATCCCCTGGTTTGAATACCTTTGTCCAGTTTGCAGGGATTCAGAAATCCCAAGGTTACATTTATTCACTGACCTACTTAACCACTAGGGAGTCTGAACAAATTTTCAGTGCTTGAAATTTCCTCCCCGTCTTTATTTCCCAGTTCCAAGCATTTCAATAAGATTTCCATTCATTGTGTGTGGAGTGTTTGCATATACCAGGTCCTCAGCCTGTAGACCACATGAATACAGTATGGGAAGTTATTCAACTATATGGGAAGGAAAAAGAAAAATAATTCATCAGCCAATGTAGGCTTCCCATAGCCCACATAGTGATGAGGAGAGTCAAGAAAAATGAATAAGTAAATAAACAAATAAGTTAGGATACCAAGGTGGAACAAAAAGGGGGAAACAAAAAAAAAAAAAAGGCACAGTTGCTGCAGCAAAATGCCTCATAAAATTACCATGTTTCAACCTGAGTTTATTGTCTGTTAGTGCTGGTAACTGAATCGCTTTCTCTACTGTGGGCTAGTATGTGAACACAACTCCTTTTTCTGCAATAGACATGAAAGTGTGTACCCAGTTAAATCAACTCCTTTGATTCATTCATCTATTCAGCAAACTCTTATTAAGCCTCAACAACTTGTAAAGAAAGGTTAAAGATGCTTTTCAAGCCTGAGAAAGGGCAGTATGGAACTCAGTCAGAGGTGCTTAGGGGAGAATCTACTTAAATGTCTTTTTCTTAAAGTTTAAATCTAGGTTCCCACCAACTCTTTATTTCTCATCCCATTTGCTGTGCATGATCCATTCTCAGACATTTACTTGTCTTGGTCCTGGCTGTCAATCACAACCAGTTGCCTGCCTTTGCTAATTTTCTCTTTATCTGTTTTCATGAGATTAATATACCCTCCCCCACATCCTGTCTGCATTTGCTGCTTAAATCACAGGCATTTATTTGAGATAAAAATATTAGAAGTATAAATGAGATTATGATTCCCGAAGAGCCCATTAGGATTCTGATAAATTTAATCATGTGTGACCATGTTTGTGAATAGGCCTGAGAATGTACACAGATATGTGCACACATTTTTACTTCTGTTGTCTTAATCTTTACATTTACTTCAATTCAAGTGACTGAATCAATCATAAATACCCCCCCCCAAACATACAAACTTGTAAATGTGGTTTATAATACTAGAGCGTCAACCCATCGCACTTCTTGGGTAGACTTTATATAAATTAAAAAGTGCATATATTGAATCACTTCCTAACATTAATTTGAGGTTGAAATATAAATGAGAAGATAACTATTTTTCTATTTACAATCTCTCAATAATTTTTCACTGAGACCTGGAACAAATCACTTGTCCAGGAGCGAAGTATTGCAGTCTTGGTTTCTTCTGAGGCTGACCTCTTTGTCTTGCAAGTGACTACCTTTGATTGAGTCCTCATGTGGTCTTTTCTCTATCAATCCCATCTACATTCATCTATCAATCTATACTTCCTCTTCTTATAACTGCTTCTTTTCAATTAAAGTGCCCTTTTAAAAGACTTGTTCTTGCTGGGGAGACACCATAATGGTTATGTATAAGCCTTTCAATTCTGAGGCTCTGAGGTCCCAGGTTCATTGCCCAGCACCACCATAAGCCAGAACTGAGCAGTGTTCTGGTAAAAAAAAAAAAATGCATTGTGTATGTGTGGAAAGGGGGCAGTAGCCATAATTCAACTCATAAACTAGGTACTAATCAGCAAAAATAAATGGGTATAGTTGCTACCTCTCAAGGATCAGTCATTGAGAGAGAAATGAAGTTACTTACACTACAAAGTATGACATATAGAAATAGAGGTGGATGTTGAGTATTGTTGTGAGGGTGCACAGAAATAGGAAGTCTACTTGATTAGATCACAGAAATTATCTAGAAGCGAAAGTATTTGTACTGAGTCTTTCTATCTCCATAGGATTTCTAAAGGCAATGAGAAGGTTAAGAAAATAGCAAACGGGGGGCTGGACAGCCCACAAGGAAAAGCATACAATCATATGCAAATGGTAAAGCAGTACTACAGGTATTTCTCTTTCTTTTTCTCTCTCCTACTTTTATTATCCCATCCCCTTTCAATTTTTCTCTGTCTTGTGAAATAAAAAAGACAAACAAAAATGGGGAAAATGGCCACTGGAAGTAGTTGATTTATCTTGTAGGCATTGATCCCCAGTGATAACTACAGTAGCAAAAAAAAAGGAAAAAAAGAAAAAAGAAAAAGAAAGAAAGAAAGAAGAAAAAGAAAAAAGAAAAAGGGAAGGGCATGTAAAAGAAAAAAGCATTAAGGGCTAGCCCAGTAGTTCATGCAAGTCAGCATTCTCACAATAAGGCTTTCCAGTGATATTTATGAGACAAATATCTCCCATACGTCCTCAGTCAGATCTTTTATTGGTCTAAATTTCATTTGGACTTCTTAGTGTGTGGTAAATTTTACTCTATTTGCAGTACTGTCCTTGAATTTTTGGAGGATAGAAGGGCACTAACCCTCTCTCCACACAATTTGAATGGGAGAATGCAATATAGTTGAACTAACTGGAATAACATTAGGAAGTAATAGGTGACTAATTGTAAAATATATTTGTTTCATTTGCTCTGGATCTGTGTTTCTTCTTCTTATGTAAAAGGAACATCATATTGACTCTTTCAAGTTTGGTCAAAGAACTAAATGGAATAACAGTATCTGAAGGACTTATAAAACAGAGGGTCATAAAAAGTGTTTGTTTTTCATTTGTAAAATAATTTAAGAATATAGATGTAGAAGAGACTCTCCTGGTTTGAACATCAGATGTGCTGTTTATGTGAGCTTGGACAAATGACTAAACTTTGTGCCTTAATCTCCCTCTTGTAAAATGGGCATGACAATAATACTTCTACTCATAATATTGCTGTGAACATTAAAGGAGATAATATATGCACATTAAAACAGTTGACACCATATAGTAGGTGCTGTGTATATATTACACAACATTTGCTACAAATATATAAACATAAAACTAAGAGTGAAATCTTTACATGTAGAGCTATCATTTAACAATAAAACAAAACAACTTGAAAACTATTATTTCAGGGGAGAAGGGGGGACAGGACCATGGGTATACAGGTTCCCTTTAAGCTCTACATGGAAGAATTACAGGAGAGTAAGCCATATTTCAGGGAAATGAGTGCTTGTTTGAAAAGCAGGGACAGAAAAGAGAGAAATAAGTGCTTTACAGGCCTATAGACTCAAGACAGAGAAAGAGAAAGAGAGAGCTAGAGAGATAGATAGACACTAGGAAGTGGGCCCCAAGCTTCCCTTTCTTTCAACTTTTATAGTTTATTTAAGAGATGCTGAAGAGGGCCTTTTTGGTCAATACCAGACCACCCCATCATCTGGGGCCCTAATCAGGGAATCCTTGGATTCCCCCATAGATATAATGGGCCTAGGCCTCTAATAGATCCTTCTCCCCACCATCACTGGTCATTTCTACCAGAAGCATCATCATAAACTCTATTATGGGCCTCTTTTGCACCTTGTCCTCACTGTACAGCTGTTAGTATGCTTCTAAATTCTGCTTATAAGACCTTCTGTTTTGATCATCACATTAGGTTCGCTTGTATTACTTATGATGTGGTCTATTTACATAATCACTGTTTTACCTGGGTCCCGCCCTGCCTGCAGGGTATTGGTTTAATCCCCACTGGTTAGATGGAAGCTTTCTATGTTCTGTTCCTGCTCTTTTTTTTGCTCCGCCCCCCCCCCCCCCCCGTCATTTTCCTTTCCCTTGCCACTTCCAGTGAAGAGATGCATAAAAGGCGATGTATCTGATTAATAAATTAAATAATGCTTCCCAGCTCAGCCATGAGTCCCTGGTCGTCTCTCTACCGCCCGTGAAGCCAGCCCGGCATACAGCAGCAATGGTAGGACTACCCCACTTTGAAGAAAGGCTGAGTCAGCCTGCCCAGAGAGCTCTAATTTCATCTGCTTTATTCCTACCTTTGTGTTCCTGTTTATTGAACAATTAATCCTGCTTTATATCTTACCACCTTTCAGCCGCCAAGTTGCAGATGCTGCTATCATTCCATCCTGACTTCCCTGGGCTGATGACCTCACCAATGTGTCCTGACATCCCATTGCTCCAGAGCCCTATTTCATCAGGGAAAGATAGAAATAGGCTGTAGGTAGAAATTGACCTACCAACATCCATGCCCAGTAGAGAAAATAAATTACAGAAGCTAGACCTTCTACCTTCTGCACGCCATAAAGAATTTTGGTTCATACTTCCAGAGGGATAAAGACTAGAGAAGCTTCCAGTGGAGGGAATGGGACACAGAACTCTTGTGATGGGAACTGTATGGAATTGTACCCTTGTTATCTTACAGTCTTGCTCATCTTTAGTAAATCACATAAAAAATTACAATGTTAATTTGCATGTAATAGATAAAACTGTGCTGGAGCAAAATCATAGAAGTTTCCACAATTATGGAAAAATTTAGTCTCATATTTACTTTCAGGCATACTTCTACAGTGACACTCCACTCCCCACACCAACCCCACTTGTATTACCACTATGGAGGAATCTAAAACACAGTTTTCAAAATGTTAAGAATACCATTAAGAGTTTGTTTTATAGGTCAATCAGGTCTCATTCTCTATCAATACTTTACTAGTGAGCAACCCTGGAATGTCAATATTCAGTAAAGATAATATCAGCATTGCATTATCAGTGAAAGGCTTTCTTTTAAGATTTTATTTATTTATTCAAGAGAATGATAGGAGGAGAATGAACTAGACATCACTCTGGTACATATGCTGCAGGGATTGAACTCAGGATCTCATGCTTGAGAATCCAATGCTTTATCCACTACACTATCTCCTGGACACAGACCACAGAAATGGTTTTCAGATTATAGAGTTACTCAGATCAAGGCCACTCATTATTTTTGTTTCTTTATCCTTGTCCTTTCACTGAGAAAGTATACCTTTAAAATACTCCCTGCTGTGTCGGGTAGTAGTGCAGTGGGTTAGGCGCAGGTGACGCAAAGCTCAAGGACCAGCATAAGAATCCCGGTTCCAACCCCCGGCTCCCCACCTGCAGGGAATCTCTTCACAAGTGGTGAAGCAGGTCTGCAGGTGTCTGTCTTTCTGTTCCCCTCTCTGTATTCCCCTCCTTGCTCCATTTCTCTCTGTCCTATCCAGCAATGACAGCATCAATAACAGCAACAATAATAGCTACAACAATAAAAAACAAAGGCAACAAAAGGGAATAAATAAATAAATATTAAAAAATACTCCCTGATGCAGAATATAGTTTTCTTTTCCTATAACATACTGAATTATAAGATCCTGAAAATATGTAGTAAGACCCATGTGTGTGGAGTCCCATGTCTGAGTAATGTGGATATCTTATATATATTTTATACTTTAATTTTAGTTATATATTTTTATATTACTGGATAGAGACAGAAATTGAGAGGGGAGGAAGAGGTAGAGAGGAAAGTGACAAGAGACACCTATACCCCTGCTTCACCACTTGTGGAGATTTCACCCTACATGTGGGGGGACAAGGGACTTGAATCTGGGTCCTTGTGCATTATACTGTGAGCTCTTAATTAGGTGTGCCAATGCCTGGCCCCCACTGTCTCATATGTGCTTGTAATCTTTGTGAAGAAAACTAAAGCTATAATTCATTAATTCATTCATCTAACTCTTCTGTTTGAGCTGGGTAGAACTCTAGGTTCTAGAACAATATGGATTTACCACTCATAAGATGAAAATATTTAGAAGCAGAGACTTCAGAGTAATTATAGTATGGCTTTCTGAGATTTTAATTATATATTATAACCAAATCTAAGTCTGTCCTGAGTACCACGATAAGACAGAGATGACCAGTTTCCTGGTCTCTATGTCCTTCTGTTATTAAAAAAAAATTAAGTAAAATTATATATATGCCTCCATTGTTATCCCTGGGGCTTGGTGCCAGCACTATGAATCCACTGTCCCTGGTGGCCATTTATTTTCTATTTTACTAGACAGGACAGAGAGAAATTGAGAGGGGAGGGGAAGATAGAGGAGAGAAAGATAAGACACCTGTAGACTTGCTTCACCACCTGTGATGTGACCCCTCCTGCAGGTGGGCAGTAGGTGTCTGAACTGGAATCTTTGTGTGGGACCTTGAGCTTCATATTATGTGAGCTTAACCCAGTGTGCCATCATCTGGCCCCCTAAAATATATTTTTAAAATATTTATTTATTCCCTTTTGTTGTCCTTGTTTTATTGTTGTAGTTATTATTGTTGTAGTTATTGTTGGATAGGACAGAGAGAAATGGAGAGAGGAGGGGAAGACAAAGATAGACACCTACAGATCTGCTTCATCAACTGTGAAGCAACTCCCCTGCAGGTGGGGATCCAGGGGCTTGAACCAGGATCCTTAACCCAGGTCCTTGTGCTTTGTGCCACCTGCACTTAACCCACTGCACTACAGCCCGACTCCCCTAAAATACATTTTTTTAAAAAAAATAATCAAATCTAATTTGGAAGCTTTAATTTTTTTTTTTTTCCTGTAGAGTCAGGTCTTCATGCATGTATGATTTTTATCGCTCCAGGATACATTTCTTTGTTTCAACTTATAAAAAAAAGAAGTAAGGAGAGACACCACAGTGTCCACAGTGATGAAGCTTCCTCCAGGGCTACAGTACTTTCCCAGTGGTGCTGGGGCTCACATATGCTCTACATATGTGTAGGCTGCATATGCTCTACACAGGGGACTTTCTCTTCTAGAAACTTCTTTTTCATACTACATATTGTGATTGTCATTTTTTTTTAATTTATAAAATGGAAATACTAACCAAACTATAGGATAAAAGGGGTACATTTTCACACAATTCTAACCCCCAGAACTTTGTATCCAATCCCCTTCCTTGATAACTTCCCTATTCTTTATCACTCTGGGAGTATGGACCCAGGATCATTATGGGGTGCAGAAAGTGGAAGGTCTGGTTTCGGTAATTGCTTCCCTGCTGAACATGGGCATTGGAAAGCAGGTTGATCCATACTCCCAGCTGGTCTCTCTCTTACCTTAGTGGGGCAGGGATCTGAGGAGGTGGGCCTCCAAAACACATGGTGGGGTTGTCTTCCCAGGGAAGTCAGGTTGGCATCATGGTATCTGGAACCTGATGGCTGGGAAAGAGTTAAGATATAAAGCAGAAAAAATTGCTGACTAACCATGAGCCTAAAGGCAAGAATATTGCAGATGAAGCTTGGAGTCTAATCTCAGAGAGAGAGAAAAAGAAAATGTACAACTATGGTACTTCTTGATATACCTCTATAGCAGTGAGCAAGTGGGAACAGAACAAAGGGCACAGAGGTTTCTTCTAAGCTCTGCTGGTAGAGTTGGAGACTGACATCTAAATGAAAGAATCACTTGAGAGACAACCATGTTTCAGGAAAAATGAGCATTTATTGAGATAAAGCAGGGGTGGAGAAGAGAGGAAAATACACACTTTAGAGACACACAGATGAGAGAGAGAGGGAGAGAGAGGTAGACAGAGGAAGAAGGGGAGAGAGGGAGAGGGGGGAGATAGGAAGAAGGAGAGAGAGGGAAAGGGGTGAGAGAGGGAGAGAGGGAGAGAGTGATTTCCTGGTCTCTTATAATGGGTTCCTGGGACACACAGGACCCTGAGGGTATTGACTTCAGCCACTGTCTCCAGGTGCTCTCATCTACATTCATTTGCATTATATGGCCTTAGCAATCAGGCAGAAAAGGGGATGCTGCTGGTGTAGGATGCAGACACCTTGATGCTTTGGGCTTCTCTTCCTGGCTACCTACAGCGTGCTGGGGGAGGGGTTGCTGATGTCTTTCCTCCAGAGAAGTCTTTCCCTAAACAGATTCTTAATAGCTTCTGAGGATAAAGTTGAAGATGGAAAGTTTTCCTTTATTTGATAGAAAAATCTGTGATCTAGTTCAAGTCTCCCTGGGATGATCCCTATATTTCAGTAGTCATTTGGCTACTGGATCTTCTCTTTCTCTCTCTCTCTCTCTCTCTCTCTCTCTCTCTCTCTATCTCTTTCTTCTACCAGAGCACTGCTCAGCTCTGGCTTATGGTGGGAAGGGAACTGAACCTGGGTCTTTGGAGCCTCAGGCATGAGAGTCTCTTTGCATAACCATTTTGCTATTTATGCCCCATTCATGGAAGTCTTTCTTGACACTTGGTTAATGCAAAATTTATCCCTCTGTTCAAAGACTCTTTGTCCAGTCTCAAACTATCCCAATCTTGGTCATAGGCAATCGTGTCTTTTTTTTTTTCTTCCTGTTTTTTTGTTTGTTTGTTTGTTTTAGATAGAGAGGCAAAGTGTGAGTGAATGAGACCACAGCACTGAAGCTTCCTTCAATGTAATGAGGGCCAGATCAAATAGGAGTATTGTGCATGGTAAAGCATGGATTATAATTATCCAAGTGAGCTGTTTCCCTGGTCTGTTTGCATACTTCTCCTACTCCTGAAATTCCAAATGACATGAACACATATCTTAATGACAAAGAGATTCTTCAGCCAAATAATTCTGGAAGTGCAGAGTCAAATAGAGAGATTTTCAAAGTGCTGAGGGGATGTGAGCAGCTAGCCAGGGCCACTCCCCAATTCCCTCCAGTGGGGGTTCTAGACTGACTTCTACTTAGAAGAATCAAAGAAAGTCAGTCATCCCTCAGGGATAAGATGAGCAGTTATTGGGAGAAAAGAAGGAAAGAAAAAGGAGAAGAAAGTACAAGCCATGTAGACCTCAGTCATGTAGACAGGCATGTAGACCTCAGAGAGAGAGAGGGAGAGAAGAGGAGAGGAGAGGAGAGGAGAGGGAGGAGAGGAGAGGAGAGGAGAGGAGAGGAGAGGAGAGGAGAGGAGAGGGAGGAGAGGAGAGGAGAGGAGAGGGAGGAGAGGAGAGGAGAGGAGAGGGAGGAGAGGAGAGGAGAGGGAGGAGAGGAGAGGAGAGGAGAGGAGAGGAGAGGAGAGGAGAGGGAGGAGAGGAGAGGAGAGGGAGGAGAGGAGAGGAGAGGAGAGGAGAGGAGAGGAGAGGAGAGGAGAGGAGAGGGAGGAGAGGAGAGGAGAGGGAGGAGAGGAGAGGAGAGGAGAGGAGAGGAGAGGGAGGAGAGGAGAGGAGAGGAGAGAGAGAGAGAGAGAGAGAGAGAGAGAGAGAGAGAGAGAGGGAAATGGAGAAATTAAGGCTGCCAGGTTCCTGGTCTTCCAAATTTTATAGTGCCTTCAGAGGAAGTTGAGGACCCTCAGGGGACAAGCTGCAGCCTTTGTTCTTCAACTGCTCAGACCTGCCTCTATCTGCATTTTATGACTTTTCGTAATCAGGTTGGGAGGGAGTGCAGGGGTACAATATGCAGACTCATGGGTTCACAGGCACCTCCCTTCTCCCAGCTATCTGCAGGGTGTAGGGGGGGAGGGATGCTGCTTTCCCTAAACTGCCCTCCAGCTGTAGGGTTTAAAAACATTTGCTAAACACACCTGAGTTAGAAATCTCCACTACAGTGGGGCCAGGCAGTGACACACTTGGTTTAGTGCACACGTTAGTGTGCAACGACCAAAGTTAAGCCCCTGGTCCTGACCTGTAGAGGGAAAGCTTCACAAGTGGTGAAGCAGTGCTGAAGCTATCTCTCTGTCTCTCTCCCCTTAATTTATCTCAGTTTCCAACCAATAATAAATTAAAAAAAATATTTCAAAAATATTTAAAGAAATCTATCATAATTATCATAAATTTTCATTTTCAGAATATACCATATGAGGCCTCTGGGAAAACACTCCTTTACCTTAAATGTCATTCCTACACACAGTGATAACATCCTAGTCCTTTTTTCTCCCCTAAAGAATAGAGAACTACTCTGAGCATATGAAAAGCTAACTAATATGCTTAATGAAATAGTCAAGTTGCACGTTTTCCTGAGTTCTCCATTTGCTCAGTCATCCTATGTCAAGTAAAGATAACATGCCATTTTGCTTGGGGACTCTAGAAAGTCCAGAAGGAGAAGGATGTGCATGAAAATAAATGACTAAATTGAGTAAATAATTAAATAAATAATTACCCAATATGTTATTATTATTATTATCACTACTGCCACAAATAGTCTTATGGTTGTAACAGAACTAGAAAAGCTTAAAAGTTCTCAGGGACTAACTCCCCTTCTGCACACCTGAAGGTCAGCACAAGAGATGTGGCCTGAAACCCTTCCTAAAACTTGGAAGTTATTGGCTGCTGCCCTGTTAAGCACATAGCATTCAAAACAGGGTAGTGTAAGAAAAGCAGGGGAGAGAGGGGTGAGGGGTGGGGAGTGGGGGTGGGGAGTGAGAAGGAATGAAGAGGAGGAGGATTTGAACAGCAAATTCGCCATCCTTCCTACTGTATCTTAATATTTTTCCACAGCACAAGTAATTTTTATTATGGTCTTTATGAATTGTATAGAAACAACTAGATTTTGAGAGGGAAGGTAATGGTAGAGAGGAAGAGAGACAGAGAGGCACCTGCAGCCCTGCTTCATCACTCATGAAGCTTTCCCCCTGCAGGTGTGGATGGGGGGCTCACACTCAGTTCCCTGTGTATTGTGACATGTGCACTCATCTGGTTTCCGTAGTGTAGTGGTTATTACATTTGCCTCACACATGTGCACTCAACCAGGTGCACCACCACCTGGCCCCAAAGCACAAATAATTTTAATGGACTTTTGTCAATAACAGACAAACAAATGACTCTTTTTTTAAAACAAAATTTAAAATATTTATTTATTTATTCCCTTTTGTTGCCTTGTTGTTGTTTTTTATTGTTGTAGTTATTATTGTTATTGATGTCAATAATTAACAGGGCAGAGAGAAATAGAGACAGGAGGGGAAGACAGACGGGGAGAGAAAGACAGACACCTGCAGACATGCTTCACTGCCTGTGAAGTGACTCCCCTGCGGGTGGGGAGCCGGTGGCTTGAACCAGCATCCTTAGGACTGTCTTTGTGCTTTGCACCACGTGGGCTTAACCAGCTGCACTACCCGACTCCCACAGATGACTCTTTTTAGGAGCCCTCATTTTAATAAGTGCTTCAAATAAAATTTTCTTTTAACCCTTGCTTTACATTGCCTATTAAATAGTTTATAAGTCTTATTACTAAAATATATCAATATGAAGTCCAGAGAAAAAGAGCACTTTTCCTCTAGTCAAGCAGAAACTACTACAAGCTAAACATCCTCACCTTTACCTTGCTCACACTCATCACAGCCATATTTTGTTTGTTTGTTTTGCCACCAGGGTTATTGCTGGGGCTTAGTGCCTGAAAGATAACACAACGCCAAGACCATTATCAATAATTTCAGCACACTGCCTCCTTAAATCCTGCTCTCCTTCCTTTGCCAAGTTTTATCAATCTGAGGATTCCTCTAACCATATTATCTTGTAACCATTACCTTGTGACGTTTCATTATCATAACTGTTTCTCAGTGACTTTAAGCTGGTTCTCCCATCTGTGCCTCCACAAATCCTCCCGGAAGTCAGCTGGCTACAGGCATTCAGCTGCTGTTCCTTGCAGTCCAATTCTACTCCTCCCCACTGTTCACACTATTTCTGGAAGTTTGCCTTCTTTGCAAGAGAGTCATCATCATACAATTACGCTCAACCATGCAGAGCTGACAATGTAATCATCTGTCAGCTAATGAGCTACGTGATTCCTACGTGAGCCTGTCTGGACCACATTTGGCAAAATCAGATAGGTTTTTTTTTTTTTTTTTTTCCCTTTATGCCTTCAAACCAAGTGCAAACAGAAGAGAACTCCATTACCAAGGATGGGCATATTGTTTACTCTGGCTTTCCTGTCTGCATAATAAAATTCAGATAAAAGTCACAAAGGTAAGAGGAAAATATCTTAAAGACAAAATGCCTTTGTCCATATCTTTAGTTAAAAAGAGCTGAGCATGTTTTGTACGGCTCTTGGAAACCAATTATAATATTCCCTATACATCTTTTCACTGATAAGTGTGTTCCCAGTGTTATCTGACAGGTTTGTCTCCTGGACAGTCAAAATTTAATCATCTTAGCTAGTCAATGGATAAAGCAAAGATTGATTTAGAGATCCAGGGGATACCCAGGGCACAAAAGTCCTGTGTTAATGCTGTGTTCATAAGGGAGATGCTCCATCTCATTTTGCCCCCTGCCCACTGATATTATATAATGAAAATTTTCAAATACAAAAAGTTGAAAAATTATACAACCCCCTCCATTTAATTATACTTTTTTTTAACACTGTATCTATTGTCAGGGGGCAAAAGAAATCTTGTATACCTCTGGGTCTACAGATCAGACAAATAATCCAAAACAATAAAGCACACTGATAGGAAGAAAATAGGGTGGGAATTTATTAACATATACACCTTCAGTTAATATTGGAAAGACCCAGGAAGGAAAAAAAAAAGACTGAGTAACTTAACTAATGTGGTCTAAGATGTCCTCTGTGAACCATTTTGGCTAACTCCAAGGTAGGGTAGGGAAAGGTCAGTTTGGTGGGGAAATGCACTGAGACAATTTAAATTCTGCCTTCTCGATTACTTAAACCTCTCTTAGTACATGCCCTTAAGCAAGTATTTTACTTGTTACTGTCTCATAAAGGGAACCTTTGTCCTGCCTTCAGGGTCACACCCATGAAATTAAACTTTTTGCCAGAGACATATTTTGAGTGGCACTTTTGCTCCCCAATATTAATCTGTCTAGCTATCAATACATATTTATTATTTTATTATTTACCAGAGTACTGCTCAGCTCTAGCTTATGGTGGTACCAGGAATAAAATGTGTACCTTGTAGTTTCATGAAAGTCTTTTGGCATAAACATTATGCTATCTCCCCTGTCCAAGCATTCATCTTATTCTTAACTGTACTTAAGAATAATTTGCCAAACATGACATACCAAGAGTTTACCAATTACTTCACACTCTTATCACTTACTCTCTAGTGTTGAGGTAAAATCTGCAGACAATATTAAGTAGAACTCTTTAAGTGGGACCCTCCCTCCTCTTGTGTTTTGAAGTATGCATAAATACATGTAATCCCCCCCCACACACATAAGCTTTACTCCAGAAAGTTGCTTATGTCACAGCTCAGATAATTCTCAGCTGCACCTTCTCAGAGTTAAACACAACTGTGCCCGCCCCCACCACCACCATCTGTAGACTAACCATGTTTGCTCTAGAGCATCATAGACATGAAATCAAGAGAAGACTTCTTTATTCAGTGTTTCTCCCCACTGCATAATGAATTTGAGATGCATTATATGTGTGCACTAATGATTTATTCCTCATTATTGCTGACTAGTATGTCCTATGTGTGCCTTTACTACCATTTGTTTAACCATTCATTTGATGTTTCACTATTTTAGTGCTTGTAGAATTGAGCTGCTACATATCTGTATACATTTCTTATCTTTCTCTAGCAACCATAGAAGTAGACTTGCTTGTGAAAGAATAGATATATGCTTAGCTTACAAGATGTTGTAGAGTCAGCAAAATAGCACAACTAGGAAGGGCCTGCATTGCTATGCACAAGACCTAACCAACCTCCCCTCTCACTGGTCACTAGGAGTAACCCCCCCCCCCCCACCAGGGTTTTCTTTGGGTCTCTGTTCTGACACTAAGAATTCACTGCTCATGGGTGCCATTTTTTCTTTTTTCTTCAATTTTATTAGAAAGGAAAGAGAGAAGTTGAGAGGTGCCAGGAGCCAAAACCTTAGCTAAGTCTCTCACATAACCGGTGAATGGACATTCTGATCATTGTAACTGCGATTACCATCTAACTGTTTGGAAAGTTGCTCACCCACCTCCCTCCCCCCACTACCTTAGCAGAACTTCCTCATGGTGTGTGCTTAAAATGCGGCTGCAAAATAAAATTTTCAGAGCTTGATCAGAAACCTGTCTTGCTCTCGTTCTTCGTGTCTCTTGTCCCCTCCATTCTCTCGCCCCCTACCCTAGGTTTCCGTCGATAACCCCGCAGGCCGGGGCAGAGAGGGAATGGGGGAAATAGAGAGAATAGAAAGAAAGACTACTGCAGGCCTGTAGACCTGATTCACCTCTCATGAAGCATTCCCCTTGCAGGTGGGGAGAAAGGCCTTGAACCCAGGTCCTTGAGCATAGTAGTACTATATGTGCTTAACCAGGTGTGCCACCAACCAGTCCTGAGAAACTTAATTTTTAACCAAGATTTTATTAATGCTTTACAGGATTATAAATTAACAATGTATAGTTCCAAACCACATCCAGCACCAAAGTTATATGCTTCCCACAGTGGGAGAAGCCTCTATACTGTGGTGTCTTCCCCTCTTCCTCTTTCTTTCTGTTTGAAAAGTCACCCCTGAGTGGTGAAGCTCCAGTGACCACTGTAAAAAGTAAATGAATACAAAGAACACTTTTTTTTATATTGCAACACTTTTATTATAAATCACTTAACTCAATTTCACCAACAAAGTCAGACACTTCAGGGCAGGGGTAGATAGCATAATGGCTATGCAAGAGACTCTCAGGCCTGAGGCTCAGAAGTACAAAATTCAGACCCCTGCACCACCACAAACCAGAGCTGAGCAGTGCTCTGAGGAATAAAAAAAAATCAGCTTGCTCTATATCCTCTCTGGTGTTAAATATTGTTAAACTTTTTAAAAAACTTTCCCACATTTTGGTGCGCTGTATGTACCTTGCTGAGATGTTCCTTTACACACTTCCAAGATGACTAGTGATGCCCAGTTTCTTTGATGTGCTTAACATTACCCACATAACTTCTTTTGCAAAAGATTTTTCTTTTCTAATCTAATTTTTCTTTTCTAATTTTTCATCTATGGCCATTCCACCCTGAACACACCTGATCTTGTCTAATCTTTTGCCCATTTTTTTTTCCATTTTTTTCTTCTTTAATTTCATTTATAAAAATGAAACTCTGACAAAACCATAGGATAAGAGGGATACAACTCCACACAACTCCCACCACCAGAAATCTTTATCCCATCCCCTCCCCTGATAGCTTTCCTATTCTTTTTTTATTATTATTTATTCCCTTTTTTTGCCCTTGTTGTTTTATTATTGTTGTTGTAGTTATTATTGTTGTTGTTACTGATGTCTTTGTTGAATAGGACAGAGAGAAATGGAGAGAGAAAGATAGACACCTGTAGACCTGCTTCACCACTTGTGAAGTGACTCCCCTGCAGGTGGGGAGCTGGTGGCTCAAACCAGGATCCTTATACTGATCCTTGTGATAGCTTTTCTATTCTTTAACCCTCTGGGAGTATGGACCTAAGGTCATTGTGGGATGCAGAAGGTGGAAGGTCTGGCTTCTGTAATTGCTTCCTGCTGAACTTGGGTGTTGGCAGGTTGATACATACTCCCAGCCTGCCTCTCTCTTTCCCTAGTGGGGTGGGGTTCTGGGGAATCGGAGCTCCAGGACACATTGGTGGGGTTGTTTGTCCAGGGAAATCTGGTCAGCATCATGCTAGCATCTGGAACCTGTTAACATATAAAGCCAAACAAATTGTTGACTAATCATGAACCTAAAGGCTGGAATAGTGCAGATGAAGAGTTGGGGGGGGGGTCCTCCATTTTGTAGATAGCTAGTAGGCATATTTTAGTTAAATTACAAATTGTCCATTTTTTTTAACAGGAGCATCTGGTCAAAAACTTGGCCCTCATTTTCAGAGAGACAGACCCACAACTTTGCACATGTTCATGCATTAGGAAGCCCCAATCCATTTATGCTTTTCCACCCCCTGCCCAGGCTCAGAAGAAGAACCTGAAAAAGATAATTTTTGAATAAATGTTGCTTGCACTTCTCATTTGCTGGCCTAGGCAGCAGAAACTGACGGCTTGTTAGTGGAGCCTGGCCCCTTTGTGAGATGTTTTCAGAATGATTGATTTACAATAAAGTGGTTCCTGGTGGGTGCATGCAGGTGGAACTGATGCGGATCGATTCCAGTGGCGCTAACTAATCAGCTGTTTAAACTGGCAGGGAGAGTGCTCAGTGACAGACACAGAGAGACCATAATTTTCCCCCCTAAGATTACAAATTAACTTGTTCGAGTCTGCTGGGGTGTGTGACAACCTGGTGCTATGGCTGGAGGCAGGGTGGGGGGGTGTGGTCTATACTTTCTGGGAGGTCTCTGTGGAATCTGCCTCTCCCAGAGGGTGGACCTGGACAAAGAGCTCCATCCAGAAAGAGGTGTCACTATAGAATGAGAGGATATTTGCAGACCTCATTGATCACCTCTGATGCCACTAAATTTTAAAGGCTGGACACGTCCTCTTCTATTTCCTTTTAAAAATCTTATTGGTAATTTAGTACTGTTTCACAGGATTATAAAATTATAAGGTTATAGTTTCACACCATACCTACCTCCAAAATCCTTTGCCCCCCCGCCCCTCACAAAGTCTAGAGAGACAGTTTGGTTACTTTTCTCTTTTGCCAAGTTTGGAAATTTTTCCAGTTAAAGAGAGCTTTAATTATCTGTATTCCACATATGTTCTTTTATTACCTATTCCCTGAGCCCATGGCAGGACTAGCTCTCTGAGTTTGATCACATAGGATGAAAACATGAAGTCATCATTTCCACCCACTCTGTTCTTGATTGAAAGTCCAATATTCCCATATCCAACTCACAATACACCCAGCCCTCCTCCAAGAGATAGGGGGCTTGAACATGAGGCTCTACAAGTAGCCAGAGACTGCCCACCAACCCTTACCCGCACTGGGATCCAGTTGGGGTGGGTCAGTAAAACAAATGTAGTCATTAAACGCAAGTGTGTGTGTGTGTGTGTGTGTGTGTGTGTGTGTGTGTGTTTGTGCATGTGTGCTGTGGGGGGGCAAAGGAGGTCTCAAAACTTTACATCAGGCTCAACCTGATGCTGTTGACTGGCTACGGAAGAAGGGCAAATGCTAGAAGAAGAAGAAGAAGAAGAAGAAGAAGAAGAAGAAGAAGAAGAAGAAGAAGAAGAAGAAGACGACGACGGAGAGGAAGAAGTAGGACTCAAATCAAACTGTGTTTTGAAATCTCTGCAGTTGTCTCCTAAAGCAATTGTAAGCACTCTGGGGAACATATTTCCTACCTCACTATTCTTTCTTCCCCTCTAACCTTTGCCCACTGTTCCCTTAATACACATTTTTCACCAAATCTGCTGGAGTCTGTGTACTTTCTGTTTGCACAGGAGACGTTTCATAAACCTAAATAAAATTATGTGGGTTTTAGACATGGGTTATAAAACTTCTAATTAGAACTAAGGCAAGAGGGAGGGAGGAGATTAGTTCGGACAGTGGTTGTAATAGGAAAACTGCCCTGTTAACTAGACTATTTTAATTGAGCGATGAGGTTTCCATCTCTCAAGTCATCTTTCTGTAACTGCCCCCCCCCCCACCCTATGGTGCTTGGATACAAGACCACAGATCTAGTGCGGTGTCACTTGCAGGGTCACGTGTCAGGTCAAGATGCTCCGCAGGTAGGTGGGGTTTCAGGTCCAGCTTATGTGTTGATCTCCAGGTGTGCAGGCAGGAACAAATCAGTGTTTCCAGAATTACTTCCCTTAGAATTTTAGTCCCCCCCATTTTTTTTGCCAAATGTAAAACAAATTCATGTAGATTTAAGATGTGTCTTCTCAAAACAAAAGAGATCTTCTAGGTACCACAGTTGGACAGACTTACACAGAGAGAGCTCTTCCTTTGTATATATAGATGTTCTATTTCAAAGGCAACTTCTGTTCAGACTTTTACGTTTCACCCATGAAACCAACCTTTTGATAAAGCCATATTTGGGGGGCAGCACATTTTTGTTCCCCTATGCATTGAAGTATTTGCTTTTACAATATTAATTTAAAAACTTTGGGGGTGAGTGATGGTGCACCTGGTTGGGTGCACATGTTATAATGCTCAAGGATCTGGGCTCAAGACCCTGGTCCCCATCTTCAGGGAGGAAGGAGCTTCACAAATGGTAAAGCAATACTGCAGGCCTCTCTTTCTCTCCATCCCTTTCCATCTCAGTTTCTCTCTGTCTCTAACCAATAAATAAAACACAAACAAACACCTTGGTTGTGAAAATTGGGATGCCATAGGGTGAAGAAACTAGGTAAGTTATGAAAGGCCATAAGGATAAATTTTGAGTGGCTGATGGAATTGTGGTCCAGTCATCACCATTAGGAAAGTTGAGTCTAGCTCTGTACTCCTGTCAATCTTGGTCTCTTGTTTAAAGTTGCCAATATTTTGATTTATAAGAAAAGTAAATGTTTGGTCATTGCAGTTACCAAATTCTGTATTTCTCATATATGTTTGACCCTCATCTGGGCTCACAGCTCATCAAACCCATGACACTGCATAAGTGTATAAGTACTGTACGCTAACTGATTGCACCACTGGAGCTCCGACATTGTATAAGTGTTGAGAGTGTTGAAGGTGTCTCTTTTACTGAAGGAAGGTAATTTTTGGAAAACACTTGAAGTTGTGGCGCAAAACACAAGAACCGGCATAAGGATCCTAGTTCAAGCCCCCAGTTCCCCACCTGCAGGGGGGTCACTTCACAAGCAGTGAAGCAGGTCTGCAGGTGTCTATCTCTCTCCCTCTCTCTGTCTTCCCCTCCTCTCTCCATTTTCTCTGCCCTACCCAATAACAACAATAATAATAACAACCACAACAATGATAAAACAAAAAAGGGCAACAAAAGGGAAAAAATAGCCTCCAGGAGCAGTGGACATGGAGCCTCAGCAATAACCCTGGAGGCAAAAATAAAAAATATAAAAATAAATAAAATAAAATTTATAACAAGAAAAAAAAAGAAAAGAAAACACTTGAAGTTGGGGATTGGCTGTGAGGGATATCAACGTGAATAAAAAAGTGGAAATTTGCAGGGGCCAGGCAATGTCTCACCTGGTTGATAACATATGTTGCAAACCACAAGGACCCTAGTTCAAACCCCAAGTCCTCATCTGCAGAGAGAGGCTTAGCAAGTGGTGAAGCAGTACTGCAGTATGGCCTATATCTCTCTTTCTCCCTCTCTGTCTTCTCCTTCCCTCTTGATTTCTCTATTGTCTCTACTAAATAAATGATAAAGTATTTTAAAAAGAGAGAGAAAGAATGAAATTGGGACTTTTAGTTGCATCCCTTGACCTCCTAGGAGGGCAGTGAGACTAGAGATTGAATTAGTTGCTAATGGACAATGATTTAATCTGTCATGCCTATGTAACTAGACCTCCCAGAGACAGAGCTTCAGAAAGCTTTCTGATTGGCAAATGTGTAGAGATTGGAGGCTATGGATTTTTATGCAGGAAAAAGCAGGACTTTCAAGAGATATTCAAGTAACTGCTAAAAGAAATGAAACCTGACCTCAAATGTAGGTATTTGGATTTTAGTATTTCCAATTATAGCCCAGGAAACCTGAATTAACAGATTAAATAACACATGTGCTATATGAGGTGTATAGAATGGCATTTCACTAGTAAAAGGTGAATCTGTTAACATACTCAAAATTAACACTTTAACAGGATTTGTTTCTTCATAACTTGAGACTGTTATTCTGAAGTGCTACTAGACAAATAACCTGGTGAAATCAGGGACAGACAACAACCAGATATTAAAACTTAGTGTAAATTTCCAATAATTAAATCAGTGTAGCTCCAAGGGTAAACAAACAGATAAGTGAAGCAATGTAGGTGACTTTGTTACAGACTTTGGTGTTCGGAAAAGCAAAATATGATATAAGATTTAAACAAACACTGGAACAGCCAGAAAGTACAGGAGCCATTAGCAATATTAAAGAGATATATTAAGAAAAGGAGTAAAGCTAGGTTTATGAAATAATACACCACTCCACCCCACATCCAAAAAGCGAAAAGTAAAGGGATTTTTGGAAAGGAGTTAAGTATAAAAAAGAACTGGAGGCAGCTTTGGGTTTTATGGCTTTCTTTAGTCCCACCTCTAGTAGCTTGTTAGATGGTTAGATGGTATTTCTGATTCTCATAGCTGACTTTCCCAGCATAGATGAAACTGGTAGTTTCTGGAACCTTGGGGTTGGGCTGTTTTTCAGAGGGCCCTAGCTGCAGACATGCACCAGTCTACCTGTCCCATCTTATGCAGATTTGTATAGTTCACAACTCCTTATATATGTCAGTTTCTTTTCACTGTCTCTCTAACATTTAGATTAAGATGACTAAATTAAAAAATAACAAATCATGAATAAAAGAGTCATGGCTTTAGTCCATAAGACACACACACACACACACACACACACACACACCAAGACACACACACACACACACACACCAAGACAGATATTGAAGGCCAACAACCCAACAACAGATTAGTGCTATCTATAAAAATTATGCTGAAGGGCTAATATCACTTATGTAAAATCTTGCTTGATTTGTTATATTGAACCAAAGAAATGGAATCCAGGGCAGGGAACAGGGGTGCAGTGTTCAGGTCCTAGAAAAATGATGGTGGAAGAGGACCTAGGTGGCAGTTAGAATGTTATGCAGAAAACTGAGAAAAATTACACACATACCAACTACTGAATTTTACTGTTGACTATAAACCATTAATTCCCCCAATAAAGAAAAAAAATACTTGAATAGATAGATAACAAGTCTTTATGAATATGAGGCCAAAGATATAAATTATCTTTTCTTCCTAAGTTTACCAGTATTCACCACATTAAAAATTGAGTTGAAATGACTTTCTTTCTTTCTTTATATATATATTTATTTACTGCCTCTAGGGTTATTGCTGGGGCTGGGTGCCTGCACTACAAATCCACTGCTCCTGGCAGCCAATTTTTCCCCATATTATTGGATACAACAGAGAAAGATTGAGAGAGGAGGGGGAGATAGGGATGGAGAGAGAAAGATAGACACCTGCAGACCTGCTTTGCAACTTGTGAAGCATCCCCCCTACAAATGGGGAGCCAAAGGTTCTAGCCTGGATCCTTAGACAGGCCCTTGTGCTTAGGACTATGTGCACTTAAGCAGGTGTGCCACCCCCCCCCCCCAGCCTGGTGAAATGACATTTTTATTTTTAAATTAGCCAAGACAAAAGCATGATATTATGTACTGTTAGCAATTATATGACAAAACTTTCTGGCCTATATGTTGCCTTTACTGGCCTCTCTAATTTCATTTCATATTACTTTCACCTTTGCTCTCCCTTGTAGCATCATGGGATGAGGGTATTTTGCTATTTTCCTAAACCTCGAAATCTCTTCTTTCTCTCACTTTCTTCTCCTTTTCTATTCTTACCTTCTCCTGCTTCTCTTCCTTCTCTCCCTCTTCCTCTGATGACTCTTCCATTTCCTTGTTCCTCCCCTTCAATGTATGTAATCCCTTTTTTTCCTTCTTCCTCTCCCTCCCTACATGCTCCTAGTTAAGACTTTCTCTTGAATTATCAGATCAAACATTATTTACCGCAGGCTCTTTATTCTTCCTGTAATTTCACATTACAGACCCCCCCACCCTAAAGTAGAGGTTTCCTATAAAGTTTTCCATAAACTGAAATGGCATGAAGTGAAGAAGCATTTACCATTAATTCATATGAAAACGAAGATTCGCATTCCTAGATCAAAAACTAACCTGCCAGACCTTATCAAATAACACAGAAAGTAAAAACAGGATGTTGTGATAGATACATAGCCTATATAAAATTGTTTCTAGAGGCCACTCTCATTGTTTGGGGTACACATTACCTTTAAACAGCTTCATGCAATACAGACACTGAAAATTATTTTTGCTTTTTTTTTTGGTTGGAAAAGTGAAAATCTTTTTAAAATTATTATTATTGGTGAAAACCAGTACTAATATAGGTCCTTTGTGAAAGTGAAATAAAATAGTAACATTTTTTAAAGGTTATCTTCATCATTTTTTAAAAATATATATATTTTTATTAAGGGAATTGGGTGGTAAGACAGAGGGTTAAGCGCACGTGGCAAGAAGTGCCAGGACGGGCATTAGGATCCAGGTTCCAGCCCCTGGCTTCCCACCTGCGGGAGAGTTGCTTCACAAGCTGCTTAGCAGGTCTGCAGGTATCTTTCTCTCCCCCTCTCTGTTTTCCCCTCTTCTCTCTATTTCTCTATGTCCTAGCCAACAACGACGACATCAATAACTACAACAATAAAACAACAAGGGCAACAAAAAGGAATAAATTCATAAACATTAAAAATATGTTTTTATTTATTTAAATCGAGAAAGAAAGGGGTGATAGAGAGGGAGAAAGACAGAGAGACACCTGCAGCCCTGTTTCATCTCTTGTGAAGCTTTCCCCCTGCAGTTGGGGGGGGAGGGGGGCGGCTCGAACCTAAATCCTTGCACACTGCAACATGTGTGCTTAACCAAGTGTGCCACCACCCGGCCCCAATATGGAATATACTTGTATCTGGTTATTTATTCCTATAATACCATGTAACATACACTGATAATATTCATCGTAATTTGAATTAAAATATTTGTAAATGTTTGATTAAAATATCTAACCCTTATGGAATTATACAGATGTTGTCATGTTTATTTGATACTAAATCCTCAGTGTTACTAAGGTGCAAGAAAGTAAAGGAATGCACATAGGCCCTGGGGGAAATGAAGGAAGTATAGGTGAGGTGGAAAATATGATTAGGATATCTCAATTTTGCCTTTGATTCACTAATGAAAACCATGTTCAATACCTAATTGACATTTTCTCTTTTCTGACCAGAACAGCTTATGTATTTTTAAGAAACACAAATAAGGGAAGCTCCAAGAACTTCTATTCTCTACATTTAGTGATTGGGAAACATGTTGACCTTATGTCAAAGTTAAAAATTGCTTGATAAGTCTCTGTGGTGGGTAAAATCATAATCATACAAATTCCTTGTCACATAAGGAATTTTTTCTGAATATTAGTGCTCTCTTATCATAGCAAATAAAGTAATGTTTAAAATGAACTCCAATTTTCTTGACCAAGATAATTTTTTTGTAGAGAATTTTGTAGTAGGGTGCAGAAATTTGTAGTAAAGTTCTTGGCTGAACAATTTTCCTAAAGGGTATAAATTATTACATTAGTTTTAATCTGTACTAATCTATTAGTTTCAACTTGTGGATATTCAGAATAACTATAAAAATAGCAGGACAGCTGTAATGCAATACACGTTTCTACAATGCAATGCTAATAACCACAATGAAATAAGGGTTTATTAGGAGCATATAATCCATGGCTGGGGAGACAGCATAATGGTTATGCAGAAGACTTTCATGCCTGAGGCTCTGAGATCTCAGGTTTAATCCCCAGCCCCACTGCTCAGCCACACTGCTCTGGTCACTTTCTCTGTCTCTCCCTCTCTGTCTGTCTGTCTCCCTCTCATTAAAAATAAAATATCTTAAAATTATTTTTTTAAAAAGTCTATATGACCTGCAACAGAAAAATTAATATTTCTGTCTCACAATCCTTTCAAGCATCATAAAGTTTGATGTTTTAAGAATAATTATTGTAATAATAATGATTATAATTACATACTTTTTGTTTGTGTTATTTGAAATCAGCGGTTCCCAACCAAAACACATAGCTTCATTGTTATCTAAACAGAGTATAGTGTTTATTTTCCTAGTAAATTACAGTGTCAAGTCTATTTTAGCCAATGATGGTTAACTCCAATAATAAGCATGCACACACACAAAACTCTTCAGTAATTGAAGGAAGTAAATGAGCTGAAACTAATTATAAAATAATTAGTCAAATTTCATGCAAATAAGAAAGATATGAATACTATATTTCTACATCCCATTATAAGAGTCATTCACTTAACTTATACCATTGAGTTTGTATCACCACAATCACCACCTAGACTACGTCAGTAATTCAGGCTGTACATTAGTAGATGATAAGTCATAAACAATAACAGTATGGCTACAAGTTAAATTTCATACTGCATGGAGAGTGCCACTTTTAATACCATAATGTTACATATTCTACAAAGATTATGAGAAAATATCTCTAATTGCAATGAATAACCATGAGTAAAATTGCAAATACAATGAAGAAGTAATCAACTGAAAAACTAATTACTGAATCACTAGTCAAATGAGTGCTGGGTAGAGTTTCAGGAACAGCAAAGTAGGGAGGGAAGGGAGGAGGGAGAAAAGTCCTAAAGTGGAAATGAGCATATTCAAGGAACCAAGAAGTCCTTTGTAGCATAGAGTACAGTGAAGGAGCAAGACTAAACTTGTTTAAGGTTGAGAATTAGGCAGGGGCCAGTTCACATGGTGACTTTCAGTCCAAAGACAAATTGGAGTTCAGCTTAGCCAAGATGGAAAAGCCATGAAGGGTTTTTATAGAAGAAAGCAGTGTTACTTGATATGTTTACTAAAGGGCTCCTCTTAACTGAGAAAATAATGGAGTATATGGATAAGAATGGAAGTGGAAAACCAGTTATAAGAAAAACTATTGCATTAGTCAAGATAAGAGTTGATATTGGTGACCAGGGCAATAGGTCAAGCTGAACTAACATGCCTTAGGCTCCTGGTTTAAACCCCAGTGCTTCAAGTACTACAGTGGTCCTCTGGCTTTATCTCTCTCTCTTCACATGAGAAATATAAAACAAATACTTACAACATAAATGATATTGACTTGCACTAAGAAGATAAAGAAAAGTAGAAACCATTTTTAGTATATATTTGGAATATAGAGCTAAGAGGTTTTGGAACAACAGATGAAGTAAGAGTGTAAGGGAAAGGAATGAATCAAGTGTGGTCCTTAACTTGTAACCTTGATTTATGTTGACACAGCTAAATATGTATTGTGGAGAACATATTTTTAGCAAGATAAATTTTTTCGAACTTCTAAAATGCTTTTATTACTAACAGATTGTGGATGCAAATTACAGAAGAATTTTAAGTTATCCATATTTCTATTTTATTTCAAGCAAGTATCCTAAGTATACATTTTTGTCTCTCCCATTATACTTGCTATAGTAACATAGATATTGGTAAACTTTTTCTGAAAAGATCCAGATAATAAATATTTTAGACTTCAAAATCTATATGAACTGTTGCAGCAACTCAGCTCTGATGTGTTGAAAGCAACCACAGACAATATGTTAAAGAATGAATGTGGCTACGCTTCAATAAAATTTTATTTAGCAAATACGCAGTGAGCCACATTTGGTCTCTGTATTACAGTTTGTTGACCCCTGACATAGGTTCCTAATGAAAATAAGTTGGGGGGGGGGGGGGACACAGATCATGAAAAAAAATACCAAATGCTTGTTTTTTCATTAGTAGCAATGTCAATAGAGGTTATCATTTTAATTTTTCCCTTTTAGTATAATTTGCTAAACTCATTTCTTCTGATTTCTTCAGATTTCTTCAACCCATGGAACCCTGATAAAAATATGTGTTGTGATTCTCTGTTCTCTACTACAGCTATAAGTAGTTAACTCCTTGGGTTGGCCAAATTGAGTAGTCCCTTCCTTCTGGACATAGTGATTAGCTGAGCAATACAAGCAAGGTTAGTTAAAATCTTCCTTGAATATTATATGTATTAATAGATAATGAAAATGGGTTGGGGAGAAAATGTAATGCTTAAAAAAAAGGTTTCCATGCTTGAAACTCTGAGTTCAATCCATAACACCAGCATAAGCCAGAGTTGAGCAATGCTTTAGTCTGTCCCTGTCTATCTATCTATCTATCTATCTATCTATCTATCTATCTATCTATCTATCTATCTATCTATCATCTATCTATCTATCTGAGAGGAGGATGCTTCAGAGAGGGGCTTGAAGATCTCTAATGCTGGCTATTTTGTAAAGCCCTTGTGTCAATGCAGAACTCCAGACAGAGATGAACGGTTATGTTATCATACACTATGTACATAGCTACATTATTCATGATAGCCAAAGAATAGAAGAAACATAAATGTCCATTGACAGATGAAGAAGCTGTGAGATATATATTCAGTGAAAAACTCCTTTGAAATAAAAAAAAAGATGATTTTGTATTATTTGGAGTAGAATGCATGGAATTGGAGATGATTGTGTTTAATGAAGTAAGGAAGTTAAAGACAAATTTCAGGTGGTCTTGCTCATTTGTGGAGTATAGAGAATTGAAATACTGGAACTTGCAATAAAAAAGTAACTAAACTTATTCTAAGATTTTGTGAAGATTATAGTGCTTATCATTGGGATTCGGTAAGGGGCAAATTTTGGTGGTAGATGCAATGTGGCTCTATATACTTATAATCTTAAAATCCTATAAACTGTGTTCAAAGAGCAAATAAAAAAATTTACATCATCATAAACACTGAGAAATTTAATCCCAGTTAGATATTTAGATATAGAAACATGCCGGAATTTCTAGTGATGTCAGTAAGTTCATTCACTTTTTGCTTATTTAGTTTGAGTAGAATTTTGATCAACTGCAAATAAGAACTTTTCCATAAAAATATTGTTTTATTGAATCTGGGAAAGGAAGACAGTATTTGAAAATCTTGAATGTGACAAGAGTAATAGATGAAGTGATTTGCCTGGTGATGTGAATATTTTTTAGAACTGTGATTTGAATGTAGATGACTCTAACTCCAAAGATTATGCTATGTATTTTTTATATGATGCTGTGTAGTAAGAAAGCATAGAAATTAAATTTTAAAAAGCATGGGGTTGGGTAGTGGTGCACCTGTGTGACCACACATGTCATCATATGCAAAGATTAGTGCTCAGGCCCCCGTCGCCCACCTGCAAGGGGAAGCCTCACATATGGTGAAGTAGTGCTGTAGGTATATACTTCCTCTCTCCTTCTCTATCTCCCCCTATCTTCTCAATTTTTTCTGTGTCTGTCCAATAAATAAATAAGTAAATATAAAGAAAATCATTATCACTGTGAAAAAGTTATCTATAAATATTCTGCTTTAAAAAAGCATGAAAATGTGTTTCTGGATCTATTTCTTTTCATTTAATATTTTGCTTATCTATTATATGGAGACAGAGAAGTGAAGAGGGAAGGGAGAGATATGGAGAAAGGGAGAAACGTGCAGCACTGCTTCACTATTCATGAAGATTTCCATCTCACCCCTTCACACCAGCCCCCAAGTGGGGATCAGGGGCTCAAATCTAGGCCCTCACTTATGGTAATATGTGTGCTCAGCCACATGTGGCACCATCTGGACCCCTATTTCTTTGAGTTTTCTATTCCTTTTTTTTTTTTCCATCAGAGTTATTACTGGGGATTGGTGCCTGCACTACAAATCTACCACTCTGGGATGCCATTTTCTTTCTTTCTTTCTTTCTTTCTTTCTTTCTTTCTTTCTTTCTTTCTTTCTTTCTTTCTTTCCTTCCTCCCTCCCTCCCTCCCTCCCTTCTTCCTTCCTTCCTTTCTTTCTTTCTTTCCTTCCTTCCTTCCTTCCTCCCTCCCTCCCTCCCTCCCTTCTTCCTTCCTTCCTTCCTTCCTTTCTTTCTTTCTTTCTTTCTTTCTTTCTTTCTTTCTTTCTATTTTGTTTGATAAGACAGAGAGAAATTGAGAGGGGGTATATATGGAAAGGAGAAAGAGAGAAACAGAGAGAGAGAGAGAGAGAGAGAGAGAGATCTATTTTACAGCTTAAGAGGCCTCTCCCCTACAGGTAGAAAACGGGGGGTTTGAACCTGGGTCCTGTGCTTGGTAATGAGTGCACTCAACCTGATGCATCACCACTCACCTTCCTGCATCTATTTATTTCAGACTAGTTTCTTCCAGAACTCCAAACCTGAAAGAGAGAATAAAAATGATTCTGAGAACATCACAATGAAAGCTCAATCTCTAAGACCTTTTTTTTTGTAGACATAGTACATGAACTTTAAGTAATCAGTCATAGATTGACTTTAAAATCTACTTAGAATCTTTTTTTTTTAAATTTTTTATTTAAGAAAGGATTAATGAACAAAAACATAAGGTAGGAAGGGTACAACTCCACACAATTCCCACCACCCAATCCCCATAACCCACCCCCTCCCATGATAGCTTTCCCATTCTCTAACCCTCTGGGAGCATGGACCCAGGGTCGTTGAGGGTTGCAGAAGGTAGAAGGTCTGGCTTCTGTAATTGCTTCCCCGCTGAACATGGGCGTTGACTGGTCGGTCCATACTCCCAGTCTGCCTCTCTCTTTCCCTAGTAAGGTGTGTCTCTGGGAAGCTGAGCTCCAGGACACATTGGTGGGGTCTTCAATCCAGGGAAGCCTGGCCAGCATCCTGGTGGCATCTGGAACCTGGTGATTGAAAAGAGAATTAACATACAAAGCCAAACAATTTGATGAGCAATCATGGATCCCAAGCTTGGAATAGTGGAGAGGAAGTGTTAGGGAGGTACTCACTGCAAACTCTAGTGTACTTCTGCTTTCAGGTATATATTTTGCAGTAGTTTATGGATACATGTGCACATAAGCTCTCTCTCACAGAAACTGGTGTATATCTAGGTTATGGGACTTTGTTAGAAAGTGAACTACCTGAGATGAAATTAGAGTGTACTATAAAAGGAAAGGTCTCACCCGAGTAATGAAGCTGAAGGGTTGTCATTCCACATGTGAAGTCTCTGGACACAGTCTGAAGTGAAGCATGTTGAGGTGGCAATCGTTGCGTTGGTTAGGTTGTGATCGGCAGATGCAATATTATTTGGTATGGATTGGGAGATGCATACGGGAAAGTGGGCCCTATCCAAGGGTTCCAGGACTGGGGGAAGTAGGGACTCTATAGTGGAGATGTGAGGTTCCTGCTGTCTTAGGGTTCAAAAAGACAATCGATAGTTAATATTATCATCACATTATTTGGTAATTGGGTTATCTTTGAAAAGTCCTTTTGTTATGGTTTGCTGTACAGTATCCAGTATCTTGTATATAGCTGTGCTATTGGATGCTTCTAATCTACTTGGTCTAGGCTTTTGAGAGAGTCCGCATATCAAATACACAGCATATATATTAAAAAGATTCAGTTTGTGTTTTGAGAAACTTTGAGACATACAATTGATTTTCCCCCTCTCATATTAATTAACTACTGATTTATATGTCTACATTTTGCTAGGAGTGTACATAAACACCATTCCCACCACCAAAGGACTGTGACCCATCCCTCCCACCCACTCCCACCCCCCACTGGCCCAGGAAGCTGCATGTCTACCCCTCACCACTAGGTTTTTACTTTGGTGCCCTACTTACAATTTAGTCAGGTACTGCTTTTAGTTTCCCTTTCAGATCTTCTTACTCAACTTCTGTTGATGAGTGGGATCATCCCATACTCATCTTTAACTTTCTGACTTAGTTCACTTAACATAATTCCTTCTTGCTCTGTCCAAGATCGGTCAGAGAAGGTGGGTTCATTGTTTTTGATAGCTGCGTATCCATTTTGTATATATACCACAGCTTTCTCAGCCACTCATCTGTTGTTGGGCACCTGGGTTGCTTCCAGGTTTTAGCTATTATGAATTGTGCTTCTATGAACATAGGAGTACACACCTCTTTTTGGTTGGGTGTTATGGAGTCCTTGTGGGGGAGGGGTTACTGGATCATATGGAAGGTCCATGTCTAGCCTTCTGAGAGTTTTCCAGACTGCTCTCCACAGAGGCTGTACCAATTTACATTCCCACCAGCAATGTAAAAGGGTTCCTCTGTCCCCACATCCTCTCCAGCATTTGTTGCTGCTGTCCTTTTTGATGTATGCCATTCTTACAGGAGTGAGGTGGTATCTTAGTGTTGTCTTAATTTGCTTTTCTCTGACAATCAGTGACCCAGAGCAGTTTTTCATATGTTTGTTAGCCTTTTGGATCTCCTCTGAGGTGAATGTTTTGTTCATATCCTCTGCCCATTTTTGGATGGGGTCATTTGCTTTTTTGGTGCTAAGTTTGCTGAGCTCTTTATATATTTTGGTGATTAGTTTCTTGTCTGATGTCTGGCATGTGAAGATCTTCTCCCATTCTGTGAGGGGTCTCTCTGTTTGTTTAATAGTTTCTTTGGATGTGCAGAAGCTTTTCAATTTGATGTAGTCCCATTGGTTTGTTTCTGCTTTAGTCTTCCTTGCAATTGGGTTTGATTCATCAAAGATGTCCTTGAGGTATAGGTGGGAAAGTGTTTTACCAATGTTTTCCTCTAAGTATTTGATTGTTTCTGGTCTGACATCTAGGTCTTTGATCCATTTGGAGCTGATTTTTGTTTCTGGTGAAATAAAGTGGTTCAATTTCATTCTTCTGCATGTTACAACCCAGTTTTCCCAGCACCATTTATTGAAGAGAGCCTCCTTTTTCCATTTAATCCTTTGGGCCCCATTATCAAAGATTAGATGCCCATAGGTGTTGGGATTAATTTCTGGGCTTTCAGTTCTGTTCCACTGGTCTGTGTGCCTATTTTTGTTCCAGTACCATGCTGTTTTGATGATGATGGCTTTATAATATAGTTTAAAGTCTGGGAGTGTGATGCCTCCATTTCTGTTTCTTTTCCTCAAGATGGTTTTGGCAATTCTAGGTGTTTTCAGGATCCAGATAAATGATTGTAGTGTTTGTTCTATTCTCTTAAAGAAGCTTGGTGGAACTTTGCTGGGTATTGCATTAAATTTGTATATGGCTCTGGGGAGAATATTCATTTTGATGATATTTATTCTTCCAATCCATGAGCATGGGATATCTTTCCATTTCTTGGTATCAGTTTCTATTTCCTTGAGTAGCGACTCATAGTTTTCAGCATACAAGTCCTTCACTTCTTTGGTCAACTTTATTCCTAGGTATTTGATTGATTTTGCTGAAACAGTAAATGGGAGTAATTTCTGGATGTCTTCTTCTTCAGATTTAGTGTTTGCATAAAGAAATGCCACTGATTTTTGTACATTGATTTTGTAGCCTGATACCTTGCTATATTGTCTAATAACTTCCAGTAATTTTCTACTGGTTTCTTTAGGTCTTTCTATGTATACTATCATATCATCTGCAAATAGTGAGAGCTTGACTTCTTCCCTTCCAGTCTGTATCCCTTTGATTTCTTTCTCTTGCCTGATTGCTATGGCAAGAACTTCCAATACTATGTTGAAGAGTAACGGGGACAGTGGACAGCCCTGTCTAGTCCCCGATCTGAGGGGGAATGCTTTCAGCTTCTGTCCATTGAGTATGATGTTGGCTGTAGGTTTGCTATATATAGACTCCACTATCTTGAGGAATTTCCCATCTATTCCCATTTTTTGTAGAGTTTTGAGCATGACTGGGTGTTGGATTTTGTCAAAGGCTTTCTCTGCATCTATTGAGATAATCATGTGGTTTTTCGCTTTGCTTTTATTGATGTGGTGAATGACATTGATTGACTTATGGATGTTGAACCAGCCTTGCATTCCTGGGATGAATCCCACTTGGTCATGATGAACAATCTTTTTGATGTGTTGCTGTATCTGGTTGGCCAAGATCTTGTTTAATATTTTGGCATCTATGTTCATCAGAGATATTGGTCTGTAGTTTTCCTTTTTTGTTCTGCTTTTGGTATCAGAGTGATGTTGGCTTTTATCAGAGTGATGTTGGCTTTTTGTTCAGCTTTTGGTATCAGGGTGATGTTGGCTTCATAGAAGGTGGAAGGGAGTGTTCCTGTTTCTTCAATCTTATGGAATAGCTTAAGAAGTATGGGTATTAACTGTTTCCTGAAAGTTTTGTAGAATTTGTTTGTGAAGCCATCTGGTCCAGGACTTTTGTTGTTGGGGAGATTCTTAATAACGGTTTCAATTTCTTTGTCTGTGATTGGTGCATTTAGATTTTGTAGTTCTTCTTGGTTCAGTTTTGGATCTACTTAGAATCTTAAGATGGAGTACATCAAGCTAAATTTTCCATAGATTAAAACTGAAAAATGTTACTTTGTTTCCTGCTTAGGAAGACCAGATTTAATATGTATGTAAGAAATATGGAGCCAGGCAAAGCAATCATTTCCATCTCAGTAGGCTGTGTGAGCTTGATGAGGAAGGGCAAGCAAGGGATGTAAAATCACCACCAAAGCTTCATGCTGAGGAAACTTCTTGAAAGCTATATAGAGACAGGAGTACAAGCAGAGTTTCCTCTTAGGTGGAAACAGGTGATAATTAAATATAATTTGTAGCAGAAAATTAATAGTGATGGACTTGAATCCTTTATAGCAAATGTAAATTTCAAAGCAATTTTGTGTGGAGAAGTAAAAAGCTATAATATATGGCTGAGTGGTATATACTGACAGTAATGGTCCTCTTGCACAGTGAGTTATTAAAGACTTTCATCTCGTGGTTTTCAATAATGAAAAGGAGGTAGTTTGGGAGCATTTTCTGAGATATGTCCCTTGTGTTGATTTAGCTTATAGGATCAGTAGGTTATCTCAATGGTCATGTAGAAAAGGTTAAATTTACTAAGTAGAAGACTAAAATGCGAGAAGCATGCTATTTTAGAAAGACATATTATTTGTTCTCTTAGACTAGGAAACTATGATCTTTGGCAGGCTATTTAGCCTCTCTAGGGTTTGTTTCCATATCTTGTTCTGGGATTTGCCCATAGCTTGTCCATAGATTTTTATCAATGGCTATTTTTTTTTTTCCAAAGTTAAAAAATCCTTTTACAAATGAGCTTTCCTCTTCCTGCCACCTTAACCCTGAAGAAACCTTAGAGACATTTGTTTCTGGGGTTTTTCCTGGTCATTGTTGTTTGTTATTACTTTTATTATTACTAAATTTACAGTTCCTTATTTATAATACCTCCCCTTTTCTTTTCTTTATTGAGAGAAAGAGAGACACCTGCAGCCCTTCTTCACCATTAGTGAAGTCTTTCCCTGCGGGTGGGGACTAGGAGCTAGAACCTCAGTTTGCACTGTTAATGTGTGTGCTTAACCAGTGCACCACCACTTGGTCCCAGTCTTATTATTATTATTATTTTAATGTGTTCTAGCATCAACTTTCAAGTAGCTTCTCCTTCATTCAACTAGTTAGAGATAGTGCAGGACAGAGGCATTTCACATTAATTTACCACTCAAGTTCCCCCAATAGTTTACATTAGGGAAATATGTGTAAGAACAAGTACCTCAGCTTAATATGGTCACAATACAAATGACTGTAGTTTTGGGGTATTTTTAATTGTCCTTACTTGTATTGAACCAGGAGGAAATGAGAAATGAGATTCTGAGAAAATGGAAGAGAATATATGTGTGTGTGTATATATATTTTCTAGGATACTAAATTTATTAAACTTCTGTCAGGTTGAATATGGTGGTTTGATGTTAATGTATTTGGTCTAGAACAGAGATATTAATATTATTGCTTTCATATGACAATCTAGATGTTTTTTAGTATGCTAGACACTAGACATATTTCCAAAATGTGAAACAGTGGCGCTCTTCTCACTGAATTTATTTTTATTTTGTAAAATTTTTTTTTCATAAAAATAATGAATTTTTAATATTCTAAACGATTTAATAAAATATTTTGAAAGGTAAATTTCTGTTATGTCTATATAGATATATTTAAACAAGCAATTGAAATTTAATTTTTTTAATGCATTTAAATTTGACAGGATGGGGAATTGAGAACTTAGTCCACTCTTGCAGGGAGAGACACTTCAGAATCTGTGAAGTGGGACTTTGGAACCTCAGGTATGAGAGTCTGTTTGCATAACCATTATGATATCTACCCTCCTCCCATCTCCTCCAGAATTCTATTGTGCATAATATCTTTGATAGTCATCACTCTATAGAGCCCTCTATCTATGATCATTCTTTAAAACATCTTTTTTTTTTAAGTGAATTTTGAAGAATACTGGTCATGTATTAGAGTATCATGTTTCTCAACTTAGATTTGCTTGATGCTTTTTCTCATGGTTAGATGGGGATTACAAGTTCTTGGAAGACAGACCATAAAATTTGTAAAATGCTACTATTATCACAACATATATCACTATTGACATTAAACATGATCACACAGCTGAAGGAATATCTGTCAAGATTCTTCACTGTCAATTTATGCCCATTCTCTTTCCACACTGCACTAGAGGGAAGTCAGTCCCTCCTATACTTAAGGAAATTGAGAATCTCTACTCACATGCTTGAAGAGACAAAACCATATATTATTTATCATCTGTCTTCTATAACATTTGTCTACTCTTCTTTATTTTTCTATAATTTAAATTAGGATAGACTTACATATTTAAAACTGTACTTTGGTTTATATCCCCACACATGTTATTTACTTTGCTATGCAAATTGTTCTAAATTTGGCTGCTGGAAGCTCTTTAGATTTATCCCGGTGTCATCTGACAACCCTGCTGTGTTACTTCCTTGCTGTCTGAGACCGGATGATACTTTAGGTTCATCCTATATGTCACTATCTCAGTCCTCAAGGTTATTGCATGTAAATGTTTGATTATCTCAACATTTTGGAAAAACTGTCTTTTTATAACTAAGTTGTCCTTGAACCTTTCTCAAAAATCAGTTGATTGTATTTTTTTTGTGTGGTATCTTTATTCTCTTACATGGGGCTGCACGTTTATTCTATTATTAATATCACACTATCTCTAATATAATGTTTTCCACTTTTGGGAATTTATTTTTATTTTTTATTAGTGATTTAATAATGATTAATGGGGCCAGACAGTGGCACACTTGGTTAAGTGTTCACATTACACTGCACAAAGACCCAGGTTCAAGCCTCTTTCACCCATGCAGGGAGAAATCTTCACAAGTGATGTGGCAGGGCTGCAAGTGTCTCTCTATCTCATTCCCCCTCTACCTTCCCCTTACTTGTAAATTCCTCTCTGTTTATCTAATAAAAAAGTAATAAATAACATTTTTAAAAAAGAAAAAGAATAATGATTACCAAGACTAAGATAACAGGGGTATACTTCCACAGAGTTCCATGTCCAATCCCCTCCTCTGGAAACTTCCCTATTCTTTATGCCTCTGTGAGTATAGACCAAACATTTTTTATGGAGTACAGAAAGTGGAAGGTCTGGATACTGTAATTGCTTCACTGGAGATGGGTGTTGGCAGGTTGATCTATACTTTCAGCCTGTTTCTATCTTTCCCCAGTGGGGTAGGGCTCTGGGGAGGTGAGACTTCAGGACACATTGGTGTGGTCATCTATTCAGGGAAGTCAGGATGGAATCATAGTAGCATCTGCAACTTTGTGGCTATAAGGTGATAAGATATAAAGCAGGATTAATTGTTTAATAAACAGGAACCCTAAGGTTTGAATAAAGCAGATGAAATTAGAGATCTTTGGGTGGGAAGAAACTAGGATGTCTATTTTAGGTATGTATCAAAGAAGCCCATGATTTTTGTAATTTTTGTCTGAGCCTGGTAGCCAACATAGAGGTAGATTAAAAGTATTATTTGGGAAGATGGTGTCAGAATTGAGAATCGGGCTAGAAAGCTGAATTAGGGCAGAGAACATCTCCCAAATATGAGGGAAGTATATAAATACCTGTTTACCCCATCTATTTGACCTTGGACCCATATATATTCACATTTAGCACAGGAGCCTATGTGACAGCTGAGTCCCTGTCAGTCTGAGGTCTCAGTCCATGGTCACAACTGGGAACATTCCAGGCTGCACTTATTTAAGGACCAGTCTTCCTTGAGTGACAGAGTAGGCTGACTCAGACTTTCTTCAGAGTGGGGCAGTCTCTACCATTTACTGCTATACAGCGAGGTCAAGGTGCTGAAGAGACCCATAATAGCATTTATGATGATGTTCCTGATGGAAATGACCAGTGATGGTGGGGAGAAGGATCTTTTAGAGGCCTCAGCCCATCATATCTATGGGGGAATTCCCTGATTAGGGCCCCAGGTGATGGGGTGGCCTGGTATTGACCAAAAGGGCCATCATTAAAGTGAGCCAGTCTCTTGGCCTTATCCAGCTTTTGTAGTCCTTTCTTTACCTGCTGAGATAAGACTTTCTCCCAGTTGTTAAATTATTGAGAGTCATTTGTTGTATCCAACCCATTTTGGGGTTACGACATCTGGCCTCAAGTTGAAGAGGGAATAGACCTACGGTTTAAGTGGAATCTAAGTTAGCCTTAAATATGTCTGCATTTTCCTTGTTTGATGATTACAATAGAGGATAAGAACTGTCCTTGAATTGTCATTTAGTTGATATATATACTTTTGTCAGTATTTCTCTTGTATACAGTATTTCTTCTAAAGATTATCAAGAGGATGACATTAATGCCCTTGCTGTCAGAAAAGATTAGGGGATATCTCTTACTTACTTTCTTTTGTGTAGTTAATTGAGTAGATAAAGTAATTGAAGGAAGTGAAGTACAGGGTAGGGGAGGAGGGGTGTCTAGGCCTAAGTAGTAAATATTTGATTAGATACTTTATGGTGTCTTCTTTTGGTCTTTCTACTTGCTTACTGAGCTTATTAAGGCTAAATCTAATCACAGCCGACTATTGAGCACTTTCACTTTGTGGTATATAGTTTCCCCTAATTCTAGATACATGTATACATACACCCTGTTCCCTAGGCCCTGGTCTATATCTAGGGTCTGTAACTTTGTTAGGGAGTGTGCCCTTTGCAATGAAACTAGGTAGTCTCATAAATTATGTTTTAAAGTTGAGCAAACTTTGTCCTGATTCTTCTTCTTCTTCTTCTTCTTCTTTTTTTTTTTTTTTCCCTTCCAAGGTTATTGCTGGGGCTTGGTGCCTGCACCATGAATCCACTTCTAGCAGCCACTTTTTCCATTTTGTTCCAATTGTTATTATTGTTTTTGGATAGGACAGAGAGAAATTGAGAGAGAAGGTTAACATAGAGAGAGAGAAAGATAGACACCTGAACACCTGCTTCACTCCTTGTGAACTGACACTCCTGAATTGGAGGAGGTGGGGGCTCAAACTGGGATCCTTTAGCTATGCAGCATGTGCACTTAACCTGGTGTGCCACCACCAGGTCCACTGTCTGATTATTCTAGGTCTTTTGTTTTCCTATGTAAATTTTGGAATCACTTATTAAGGAGACTTATTAACATTTTGATTCAGGTTGCAGTGATTCATACTTTAAATCAAGAATGATTGATATCTTAACTTAATTATATACTATATATAATTATATACTATAATTCATAAAAATGTAACATCTTAATATATATATTTGTCTATCTAATATTTGTATAGAATTTTACATACAATAACAAAAATGTTTTATTGATACGTATGTGTATATATAAATATATGATACATATATTGTTAATTAATTAATTTATTTGCATCTTGGTTTATCACTGGTGCTAGGTGTTGGCACAAAGAATCTGCTCCTGGTGACCATTTATTTGCATTCTATTGGATTGGACAGAGGGAAATTGAGAGAGGACAAAGAGAGAAAGGGAGAGTGAGAGAGAGAGAGAGAGAGAGAGAGAGAGAGAGAGAGAAATACACACACCTGCAGACATGCTTTGCCATTTATGAAACATCTCCCCTGCAAGTGGGGGACAAGGGCTCAAACCCAGATCCTTGCATGGGTCCTTTCATTTAGTACCATATATACTTAACCATTTGCACCACTGCCCAGCCCCATACATTTATACATTCATATACTTGATCTAGCAAGTACTGACACACTTGACCTACTTGATCTAGTAAGTACTGAAACAGATGTGTTGAAGATTCCATATATATATATATATATATATATATGGTTTTTTTTTAAAACCAATGCCTGATCAATGCCTGAATGGCAAATACACTCTCCTAGTGACAAGCTTTTTCTTTCCTTCTCCTTCTCCTCCTCCTCCTCCTCCTCCTCCTCCTCCTCCTCCGCCTCCGCCTCCTTCTCCTCCTCCTCCTTCTTCTATTTTTTCCTATTCCCCTTTCCTTCCTTTGATAGGAAAGAGAGAAATTGAAAAGGAGGGAATTATAGAGGAGAAGAGAGAAAGACATCTGCAGCTCTGCATCACTGTTCATAAAGCTCACCCCCTACAGGTGGGGAGCATGGGCTTGAACCCAGGTCATTGCACACAGCAACTTGTGTGCTCAACCCAGTGCATCACCACTGAACCTCCATTAAATATTTTCTTTATGATGTTATTATTAAATGCTTTATGTTTTTCATTTAGTTTATTGCTATGGCTTTGCCCACTGCTCCTAGTTATAATTTTTTCATTCATTTATTTATTTTGCTATGATACAAACAGAGAGAAAAGGGCAAGAGAGGGGAGAGAGAGAAAGAGACACTTGTACTGCTTCACAGATCCTGAAATGTCTCTGCCTGCAAGAGGGGACTAAGTTCTCAATTCCCCATCCTGTCAAATCTAAATGCATGAAAAAATTAAATTTCAATTGTGTCTTTAAATCTATCAATATACACATAACAGAAATTTACCTTTCAAAATATTTTATTAAATCATTTAGAATATTAAAAATCATTATTTTTATGAAGAAAAATATTTTACAAAATAAAAATAAATTCAGTGAGAAGAGTGCCACTGTTTCACATTTTGGAAATATGTCATACTAAAAAACATTGAGATTGTCATATCTTCATCTCCATTTAATCCTTTGTGATAAGTCCCTTTTGTTGAGATAAGACAAACTTGCAAGAAAATTTGGCATTTTAAAAATGTATAGTTAGAAAATAAGAAAATACTTTAACAGCTTTGTGATCACTGTTATATTCTTCTTTATTACACTGAAGACCAAATGGTAATTTTGTAAAGGTTAGCAATTGAATTTTATATATCGACTTTGTATTCTGTGATTGGCTTTGTTTCTGCATATGTATACGTATATGTATATCATTTCCAGAGCTTTGAATAAAACAGAAACAAAGAGGCAGAGAGAAAGGGAAAGAAACACAGCACTGAAGTTTCCATCATGCAGTAGAAGCTGGGCTAGAACTTGGGTCACACACGGCAAAGCAGTATACTATCTAAGTGAGCTATTTTTCTAGGCCTTCTAAATTTTTTTTTTTTGTAACATTATTTGGGTTTTATACAGTCATCTTGTCCTTTCTGAATAAAGATAATTTTATTTCTGGTGGTGATTTTTCTGTTCAATTCTGCTACAGTTTGAGTGTATGCTTTGAGTGAATTACGGTTCTTTAAGGAAGTCTATTTTATGGCCTAGTTAAGTATATCATCTATCTTAGAGAATGTTCTGTGTGTGCTAAAGAAGAATGTGTATTCTACTGTTGTTTGATGAAGTAGTCTATATATGTCAGTTTGATCAAATTGATTGATAGTGCTATTTAGATCATTTATATCTTTACTAATTTTCAGCCTACTTGATCTAGCAAGTACTGACACAGATGTGTTGAAGATTCCAAATACAATAGCAGATTTGTCTATTCCTCTTTCTGTTCTATTATTACCTCATAAATTTGATCCTCTTTTGCTATGTACATCAATGTTTTATATGTTATTGGAAAATTGACCTCCCTCTATTATTATATAATGTCCCTTTATCCCTGAAAATCCTTCCTGTTCTGAATTCTGCTTTGTCTGAAATTTCTATTGTTACTCCAGCTTTATTTGATTAAGGTTAGCTGATATGCTATTTCCTTTCCCATCCTCTTATTTTATTCAGTCTTTGTAGTTAAATTAGTGACTTTCTTATACTGTAGATGGCAAATAATTATTTTAATTCTTATAGTGTGGTGATCTTTGACTTTTCACTGTTGTGCTTATTTATGTTTAAAATGATTATTGGTTGAATCAAGACTAACCATATTTAATAAATTTCCTACATATCAGTTTTTATTAAATTTATTAATTTATTTTCCTTTACTGTGGGGGTGAATGTTTTACAGTTGCCAGTAAATACAGTAGTATGTACATGTATAACATTTCTCAGTTTTCCACATAACAATACAACCCCCACTGTCATCCTTTTCCAGGACCTGTACTCTCCCCTCCACCACCCCAGTCTTTTACTTTGGTGCAATACATCAACTCCATTTCAAATTCTGCTTTTGTTTTCTCCTCTGATCTTGTTTTTCAACTTCTGACTGTGAATGAAATCATCCCATATTAATCCTTCTGTTTCTGACTTGTTTCACTTAGCATGATTTCTTTAAGCTCCATCCAAGATGAGTTGAAAATGGTGAAATCAGCATTTTTTAATACCTGAGTAGTATTCCACCTACATATCAATTTTTAAATTATTTTATTGTCTGTTTCTCTGGTTTAAATTGAGAATTTTTATTTCTTCTCTTGGTATATTTTTTGTACTTTATTTTAAAACATACTAGTGGACTGCCAAAATAGCTCACTGGGGAACAGGCCTATTTTGCCATGTGCAATACAGGTTTGAACCTGGCCTTCCTAGGGGAAGTTTTGGTGCTTTAGAATCTTTGTTTCTCTCCTCTTTTCTCACTGTCTCTCTTTTCTTTGACACTCTACCTTTACACAGATTGAATTTTTTGACTATATAATTTTCCATATGCCTGAATAACTTCTCATTTTTCAAATAATTTTGCATGTAATAAGTATCCTTAAGGTTTTTGTTTGTTTGAGAAAATCTAGCTTTTTTTTACTTAAAAAATATATTTTGGGTATATAATTCTATGTTGGTAGTTTTTTCTTTCAATGTCTGACATATTTCACGGTGTTCTCTTACACCTACTGCTTATATGGACTATGATGAGAAACCATCTATATTCTTAACTTATTTTCTTATATATAGAAGGTGTTTCAATAATATATTCTAAGGTTTTCTTTTTGTAGTTGGCTTTCTACAATTTAATCTGATACCACATGTATATGGGCATGTGTATATGTATAATGTATTTTATCTTGCTTGATATTGCCTGAGCTAGAAGATGTAGTTTAGTGTCATTAATTTGCTAATAGGTCAGTCATTATACAAGAATGTTTTCTATACCATACTTCCCTTTTCTGGTATTGCAGTTATGCATATCACATATTTGGGTGTTCTTTCATTTTAATTTTTCATTCATGTGTTTCAACTTAGGAAATTTCACCATCACCCTCAAGTTTACCAAGTCCTTCTTTGACTCTGTCAACTGTTGAATCTGTGGAAAGCATTCTTTAATTTTGTATTTTTATATTGTAACTTTTTCTTCTGAATTTTTATATTGTTGTCACTCTGCCAACATTACTCATTTGTTTTTTTATGCTATTTTTTTGTTGAAAGTCTTAACATATCATAGTTACTTAAAATTTCTTATCTGCTAACTTAGCTGCTTTTCTGCTAATTCACAGGTCTGTGATTATGATGATGGCTTTGTTTTCTCCTATCTTTTGGTATACCTTTTAATTAATTTATTTTTTCTCTTTGTCCTTGAATTCTGGCAGGCTATACTAATAGTAGCTGTTGAGGACTTTTAGATCAAGTAGATATTTTTATATTAATGTGACTGTGACTTGGGACTACATTTGGGTTTTGACTACATGTAGAACAGACTCCCAATTTCCTTCTGCTGTTGTTTTTGTTTCTTCTCTCCTCATTAAAGCCTTCACTTTGTACTACTTCTCAAAGAGAATCTATGTCTTACAGCCTTTTAATCTGGAATTATTCTTCTTTTTCTCCTTCTCCTTCTCCTTCTCCTTCTCCTTCTCCTTCTCCTTCTCCTTCTCCTTCTCCTTCTCCTTCTCCTTCTCCTTCTCCTTCTCCTTCTCCTTCTCCTTCTCCTTCTCCTTCTCCTTCTCCTTCTCCTTCTCCTTCTCCTTCTCCTTCTCCTTCTCCTTCTTCTTCTTCTTCTTCTTCTTCTTCTTCTTCTTCTTCTTCTTCTTTTACTGATGGATTCATATTATGGCATAGGGTGTGAGATGACAAAATCTTAGTCTTTTAGGGTATATAGACTTAGTTCACTTAACATAATTCCTTCTAGCTCTGTCCAAGATGGGTCAGAGAAGGTGGGTTCATTGTTCTTGATAGCTGCATAGTATCCCATTGTGTATATATACCACAACTTTCTCAGCCACTCATCTGTTGTTGGACACCTGGATTTCTTCCAGGTTTTGGCTATTACAAATTGTGCTTCTATGAACATAGGTACACACCAATTTTTTTGAATGGGAATGTTCAGTTCTTTAGGATATATATCCCCAGGAGAGGAATTGCAGGATCATAGGATAGGTCCATTTCTAGCCTTCTGAGAGTTCTCCAGACTGTTCTCCCCAGAGGTTGGACCAATTTTTATTCCCACCAGCAGTGCAGAAGGGTTCTTTTGTCTCCACAACCTCTCCAGTATTTGTTGCTGCTATTTTTCTGATGTATGACATTTTCACAGGAGTAAAGTGGTATCTCATTGTTGTCTTTATTTGTGTTTCTCCAAAAACCAGTGACTTGGAACATTTTTTCATATGTTTCTTGATCTTTCAGGGTCTTTTCTGTGGATAGTATCCTGTTTATGTGCCCTCCGCCTTTTTTGGATCAGGTCATTAGTTTTCTTGTTGTTAAGTTTGGCAAGCTCCTTATATATTTTGATTATTAGCCGCTTATCTGATGTATGGCATGTAAAGATCTTCTCCCACTCTGTAAAGGTTCTCTTTGGGTAGTGGTTTCTTTTGCTGTAAAGAAACTTTTAATTTGATGTAGTCCTGTTGTTTTATTCTTGCCTTCTTTATGATTGGATTAGCTTCCTTGAAGATGTTTTACAACTTTGATGGAAAATAATTCTTCTAATATTCCTCTAAGTATTTGGTCCACTTGGAATTTACTTTTGTGTTTGGTGAAATATAGTGGTTCAGTTTCATTCTTCTGCATGTTTCACCCAATTGTTCCAACACCATTTGTTGAAGAGACTCTCCTATCCCCATTTAATAGTCTAGGCACCTTTGTTAAAGGTTAGCTGTCAATAGTTGTAGATGCTTATTTCTTGGCTCTCAATTCGATTCCACTGGTCAGTGAGTCTATTCATGTTCTAGTACCAAGCAGTTTTGATTACAATGACCCTATAATAGAATTTGAGATCTGGGAGTACCTCCAGTTCTGTTCTTTCTTCTCAAGATTGTTTTGGCAATTCTAGGTCTTATCTGGTTCCAGATAAACATTTGTAGCATTTGCTCTACTCTTCTAAAAAATATAGTTGGGATCTTGATGGAGATTGCATTAAATTTGTATATGGCTCTGGGTAGTAATTCATTTTAATGATGTTAATTCTTCCAATCCATGAACATGGAATATCTTTCCACTTCTTTGTGTCTTTTTTCTATTTCTTTGAATAATGACTTATCTTTTTCTGTATAAAAGACTTTCACTTCTTTTGTTAGGTTTATTCCTAGATACTTTATTGTTTTTGTTGCTATAGTAAAAGGAATTGATTTCTGGACTACTACTTCTTCTTCCAACTTAGTGTTTGCATAAAGGAATGCCACTGACTATAGGGAGGTTGTGGGGATGTGGGGGAGCCTGGCAGGGCTTGACTTGAGAGGTGAGTCCATCCTGGTAAGTCTCTCTCTCTATGGAGGGGCTTAGCAAAAGGGGGGGACACATGAACCTCAAAAAATTGGCAGCCATATAAGTCTTCCCTGCCTCACAAAAACATCCTGCATCTTCCTGCCTCCAGGAGCTTGGCATTCCTTAAAACATTAAGCCTGCTCCACCCTACATCCCTTGATACTATTGCTGGCCCTTTTATTATCTACATATCAATCTTCTGCTTTGTCTTACAAATGACTAAAGGTCTCCTTCCTAATTCCCCACAGGGTATTGCTAATCCTACCAGTTGAACCCCTAGCAACAGTTGCTGGGGAGGTCCATACCATTCCTGGCCCCTTTTGCCTTTCTCCACTCCTTTCCTAACCATGTATGGTATTGTCAAGTAACTTCCATTTCTGTCTTGTCTCTTCCGGTCCTGAGCTGGAGGAGGGGGGCGTGCAGAGCAGGAGGTGGACACAGGACATTGCGGTTTGCACCATGTGGCTTAACCAGGTGTGCTACCACCTGACTCTGGAGTGTTCGAATGAATAAAGATTTGTATTGCTTTTCCACCACGAGCTTAGTTCCTGGGTCATCTATCTCTTTTAGGACTCTAGCCCGACAACTGACTTTTGTATGTTAATTTTGTAGCCTGTCACCTTACTATATTGCCTGATATTTTCCAAAATCTTCCTGCTGGACTACTTAGGTTTTTCTATGATGCTGTCTTTGTGGCCTAACATATGGTCTATCCTTGAGAATGACCCATCTGGATTTGAATAAAATGTATATTCCAGTTTCTTGGGGTGAATGACTCTGACAATGTCTAATAGTTCTAGTTTATCTATCTCTTCATTTAGCTCCATCATTTCTTTATTGATTTTCTTCCTGGATGATCTTTCCAGTTGATAGAGTGGAGTTTTGAAGTCCCATGCTATGACTGTGTTGCTATTAAAAGCCTGGAGGTGGCACCTCAACTGGCAAATAGCCACTTGGGACGAGGTATGGGCTTTTGCCCCAAGAATTTCTCCTTGTGCTCCTTTCTGTCCATGAGCCTCACGTGTTGCACTCACCAGTGAGTTGGTAGGTTCTCAAAGTAGTTCTAGTCCTATCTTGTAGTCCCAGGTGATCTCTTTTGATATTCCTAGTTGAGTGGGAAGAGTAGAGAAGAGAAATGCAAGTGCTGCTACTCTGTAGCCCCACCTCTGGAAGTCTAAAGTCTCTGTCTTTCTATAAGGAAAAGAAATGTCAGATTGAAGCAGCAATGAGATTCCAATAATGAAAAAAATTAAATAATTAATTTAAAGGAAGGTTCTGATATAAAGAAGAACCATTTTTCTCTGTGGGAGGAAAAGCTGACATTAATGTAATAGTCCCATCAGAATACTGGAATTACTTCAAATTCAGAAGAGGGACTGGAGAAAGAAAGAGATTGTTGGAAAAGTCATGACTTTTTTTTTTTTACCAAAGCAGTGCTCAACTTTGACTTATGATGCTGTAAGAGATTAAACCTGCAACTTTGGAACCTCAGGCAAGAGAGTCTCTTTGCATAACATTATGCTATCTATCCCAGCCCCTTCTGTTTTTCTATGTGTAACTGTATCAAGATCTTCCAACACCCTAAGTGTGTTATGGTTACAGTTATAGAAAAATACTTTTAAACCTGAGGCCGCAAAGTTCCTACGTTCAGTCCCTAGTGCACATAAACCACCAGTGCTGAGCAGTATTCCGGAAACAAATATGTAAATAAAACAAAACAACAACAACAAACAAACAAAAAGCTACTAGGAAACTCTGTAGTCTATATTGCTCTTTACTCCAACCAAGGTTCTCATTTTTTTTTTCTAGTTCTTTTGCTTCTTTATTCTTGAGATCAAATATTAATAATTTCTTCCATGGAAGATAACCTTTAAAGTTTCAGTTTTGATATGAAAAGTATGAAAAAGAAAATCCAATATTTTTATTGCTCCTATTTCTGTGAATAAACAGTGTGAAAATGGTTAAACTGATAAAGTCTTTCCCCTTCCCCCAAGTTGCAGTCCCCTATCACCCCCATCCTCACCCCAACCCTCTCACAACACACATGTAGATGCATGCTGCCAGCTAGCTCCAAGAATGATTATAGAACCATTAGTCTAGCCACAGTAGTTTCAGATAAGAGAGTGTGATTCTTTTCTTACTTCCCTGAAGTACTGCTGAAATCTACAAGCTAGTTGTCCAGCTACTAAATATTTGTAACACACTAGAAATTGTGAACTCAAAATATTTCTCACTATGATTAAAGAAACAAACACTAGAGGGCCTGGGTGGTGGTGCACCCAGTTAAGCACACATAGTACTAAGCGCAGGGACTTGCTCAAAGATCTAACTTCAAGCCCTGATCGTTCCCCACCTGCAGGGGTAGAGTTGCTTCAAAGCGGCAAAGCAGATCTGCAGGCATCTTTCTCTCTTCTTCTCTATCTCCTGCTCCCTTCTCAATTTCTTGCTGTCCTATGCAATAAAATGAAAAAAAAAAAAAAAGGCTGCCAGGAGCAGTGGTTTCATAGTGTTACCAACGAGCCCCAACAACAACAACAACAAAAAGAAATAGAGAAGTTGAGAGAGGAAGAGAGAGAGAGAGAGAAGAAAAAAAGGAAGAAAAATCTAGAAGTGAAGGTAACCATTTTCAGTCATCCCGCTTAACTTGTCAAGCACATATCACTAACTTTATTACTAACACACCCACCAATAAGTATTTAAAAGTTTACTTCTGTTTGGAACATCTTTTTTCCTACACCTTTTATATGACTTTTTATCTTCAGCATCTGTAGCTCTTCTCAAGAAAGAGGAAGAAAAATATGTCATGTAGATAATATGCGATGACTCAAACCTGTTGTTATCATAACTCAGTAGAGAGATGGGGAATCGTAAGTCTGAGTTATCCCTCACTCTTTCATTCACAGAGATAAAAGCAGAAATGCCATGCCAACATTTAGGCAAGATATACTTACTAGGGTTGGTGGAGAACAATAAACTGTTCCCATAACTCTTACATTCTTTCCATAAAAAAAATAGTAGGATTGGGGGAGTCCTAGAGTCTTTGAATATAATCATTATTCTAACAAGTTAAATATTTATTTGGATTAAAAAATGTTTAGGTATTCATTCTAGCAGTAGCAGGAAACATAGCATCTCTAAACACATCTATTTTTCTTTTTTTATTTGATAAGACATAGGAAAGTTGAGAGGGGAGGAGAGAAAGAGAGGGAAAGAGAAAGACACCTGCAACATTGTTTCACCACTTGTGAAGTTTCCTCCTTGCAGGTGGGGACCCCATAGCTTGAACTCTGACCCTTGCACATGGTAACATAAACACATCTACTAAGTAGGTTCAAGCAGATGACTCACTGCTTGAAAAGGTAGATATTTTATGGAGTTTAGCAAATCAAAGAACACTGCAGACTTTCTGTACCATAGCCCTAAAATAGAGCTTCGACTTTGGAACTTTGAATTCATTCTTCATCTTAACTTAATTCAACACAAATGTCCTTCCCACAAGAAGAACCCTATTTGTGTCTATCCACATTGTCCTTTTCTTGTATTTCAAGATTCACCTTTAACTGTCTTCTATATTGTATTCTATATTTTTGGAACTCTGAAAATCATAGCAATTGATTCTTAACTTTGTCTGATATTACCACAATAAAGTTCACCCTCTCCAAGTTGTAGTCCTTTTTACTTTTTATTTACCCAAGTTGTAATTTTCCAGGAATCTATGAAGCTGTGGTAATAAAATGAGACATATGCAGAGTAATCTAATGATATTTACTATTCAATGTTTTTTTTCCTTTAGCAACATATAAGTACTCTCAAAAATATTACTGAAAATATTGAATGCATGGGAGGTGTGCGGGGAACAGCACAATGATGGTGAATGTGGTATGGAACTATATCCTTGTAATCATATAATCATGAATATAAAATCTACTGAACATATTTCAAAGTTTTCTGCATGTAACTGTCCTTTGTATAAGTCATCCTTGAAAATCTGCATAGGAACTTCAAAATAAAGACCACGCCAAGAATGTTTTTAGATACAGATATTTGTTTATGGCAAAACCATCTTTCATCCTTAGTGAGACTATTAGAACTGCACAGGAACCTTAAAGATTGTTAAAATGATTAAGAGCCACATTTAATAGTTGCTCCAATAGCTTCTTGACAAACATTTTAATTTTATATCTTTCAAGTAAACCCATAAAACAGCAGGACCTAAAATTCTTAACAAATATATTAATGAAAATTTAAACATACATGTATTACTTATGCTGTATTGGGTTGATTACACAATAATATTGTCTTGAATACACCTTAATTAGATTAAATATTGATCAATGCACTTTCCATTGATATTTCATTAACACACAATAACTGTCTTGTTAGATCTAGATGTAACATTAAATAAATTAAAGAGCTTGACTAGAAATGAAAATTTGTGCAAAAGTAGAGCAAACCCTTTTAAACATAAGCAGAACTGAAAAGCTCAGTCTATGAATTAGAGTAGGAAAAAAAAAGTCTATTTTAAGGGTTTAAATTAATTAGATCTCAGAGTGACAATTCCCATTTTTTCCCATAGGATTACTGCTATAAAATCAGTTAAACTAGGTTTATCTATCACTCCCTTAAGGAAGAGGTTATGAAATATTGCAATTATTCCTAAAGATTATGGTCTTTGTTTACTTCAAAAAGAAGCAAGACTTTAAACAGCACCAAAGATTTCTTTGCATGTGATTAAGGCTGTTTATTTTCATGCTGATGAGCTGAGAGCTGTTTCAATGGGGAAATGCTGTAATTTTCCCATGATCTGGAAAATAATTCACGGCACTTTTTATGTTGTCATTAACTGTCACATCTCTTGAGTTAAATATGAGCCTTGTCATTTGGAAGTCAGAAAGCGGCTTCTAAATTTCTCAATTTCATTAGCAATTGATTCAAATCATTTCCCGAAAATAGTCTGAATTGACATATGAATTGTAGTGGTTCCTCAGCTTGGTGATTAATTAATCAAGCCATCAGGTTCACATTAAACTATTTATCAATCTTACGATTTCCTGCTTTTTAGAAAAAATTAAAAAGCACTCTCATGATATTTTATGAGTTTTGAGAAAAATTAAAATGGAACCAAAAAAGTAATCTGCCCTTTCTAATTCAGAAACTCCATCATGTCAATTTCTGTAAACCAAGACATTAAAAGAGAATCTATTTATACACCAGGGAAAGCATTTGGGTTATATCTACAGACCTCAGTTTCCTCATCTTGAAAATCAGAAGCTTGAGTTAAATAACCTTTCATTTTTTGCCCACTTTTTAAAATTATGGTTATGAATCTAAATGCAGTATGATTATTAGTTACCTTTATTTTTAGTGTATTGATGTTTGCTGTTGTCTTTACATTAAAACGAGCAATTTGTGGTTATTGATAGTCTTGAAGACTGCAAATTCAAATTATAATTGACATTCCCAGAGTAGCATTGGACAGTGTTTTGAAATTTGCATTTGAAATACCATTTTCCATTGAAGGTCACATTATTATAACAAGAGACTACATTTGATTGCTTCAGTCCAGAATGACAGTATCAACCTTCCCAAGATGGGGCCACACCAAGAGCTATTTGTTGACTGAGGAACCTGCTGGCAAAACATCAACTTGTTTGCCTATTTAATTTCATTCAAACTTTGCTGAGTTCAGTTAATCACCAGTTATTTCTGAACAAAGGACTAGTCAAAAGAATTCACCCTCTTCTCTTTCAAAATTTGTGATGTGCATAACTGCAAAATGAATGTTTCATTAAACACAAATCATTATTATTATTTATAGAAAACTGAGGATCTACTCTTAAAGCTAACTGCATTTTAAGTGCTAGGCTTCCTCTGGTACTATGGAGAAACTGCAAACCATGCATAAAGCCCTCCTCCTCTGGTGCAGATAGGGTGATGTCCATACTTTGTCCATAGTACATAGGACAGATGGAAGAGGGACTGGTGTCTAAAATGACAAAGACAGTCTTTCTGTTGTCATTACTCAGTCACTTCCTCTTATGAAGTTCAGGGGGCTGCTTAGAATTGAAATGTTCCTCTCCTTCACTTTTTTCATTCTCAAGGCAAGTTGTAACTGGCTTACCCTACACAGCTCAAAGGGTAGAGAAGGAGCCTATAAGCCAAGGAAGACCACAGAAAAACAAATTCAAAATATTTCCCTTGGTATCACAACTACACAACACTTTGATAGCAAGGAGAATGCCTCTTATCCTGAGGAAATGAGCTTTGGATGTAGGGGCTTTGCTTTTAAACTCTTGAAGTCCTGAACCTACACCAACCTCAGCTATGTGTTAGTCACATATGAGTTTTATATATAAGTAAACAAGAGCTAGAAAAAAAATAATAAAACAAAAAACAATTTGCCCAAGAATGAAAGGTTTTTGGAAGGCAAGGATCTACAGGGAAATGGAGTGGAATGAGAAAGCATAATAACTATTTGTCATACCACACTCTCAAGGGATTTCACATTTAGACTTTTTCTCCCAATGAGGTTGTTCATATAATTGCTGAGGGACATGACTGAATTGGGGAAAAAATGAAATTCATCATGCAAGCAGGAAATAAGTTCCTTTATGAAAAAATATTATTCATAACTCATATTTTATCAATTCTGTGATTATCTCATAATTAATGCAGTAATATTTTATTTTTTTGAGATTATGGTACTTTCTCAATATTTCATTTATTTATAATTTTGGGACAGATACAGAGAGTAATTGAGAGGAAAGGGGAGATAGAGAGGGACAGGAAAAAAAAAACACTTTCAATAGTAGTACTTCACTGCTTTTGAAGCTTTCCTCCCGCAAGTGGGGACTTGGGGTTTGAACCCAGGTCCTTGCACACTGTAACATGATCCTTCAACTGGGTGTGCCACCACCTGGCCCCATTTATTTATTTATTTCTCCTCCTCCTCCTCCTCCTCCTCCTCCTCCTCCTCCTCCTCCTCCTTCTTCTTCTTCTTCTTCTTCTTCTTCTTCTTCTTCTTCTTCTTCACTTAAAGAGTTAATCTGTGAGCAAAATCATTAAAATATAACATGATTTAAAAAACCTGCTTCAGTATTTTTTTTTAAAGTATTCCAAGAAATTCAAGAAAATGGAAAGATTTTGACCTCTTTTGGTCTTTCTGAAGCCTTGTACATTTGTGCTGTGTATGCTTCATTTTAGTCTCCACAGTGCCAGAGTCTCTGTCAGAAGACAAAGCCTTGTAGTAAAATGAAAATAACATATAGGAAATACACATTACATGTACCAAATGAATGACCTAAGTCCTATAACAGTCTTGGTACATTGCCAAAAGACACGTCCAATTATATTACTAAAAAAAGAAGAAGAAATCCCCTCACCTTTAGATCATATTCTACCAGTGCTACTTTGTTATAATGCACCTGTAATGCATAACTATCTAAGCCCTTTTGGAATATGCCATGCTTTCAGACTCCTAGGCTAGTACCAAGAGGATGGAAAGGAATAGCATTTGCAAATGTCAGCCTACCTCATCCATCTTCCCTCATTCAAACAATACGTATTCAAGGTTCAGCAATCGGAGTTATATATTTTTCCTTAATGTTGTTGTAAGGTAATGGTTCTCTTATCTGAAATTCATCAGCCTGCTATAAATTTAAACTCCATTACTGCCAATAGAGAAAAGCTAAGCACCAAACCACTTTCAATAAATTTGCACTTATGCAATTGAACTGATATGGCCTCAGAGGAAAAGGTGAAACCCATCTTGAGATATTTAAGTTAGTCTGAGTCACTGCTTCGTCTGGTGTTAAATTGGATCCATCTCCATCGAGAAAGGTAGAGCAGCACTCATCAGCCCTGTGTTATAAGAGATTTCAGGCTAAGACAAATTCTGTCTCCTGCATTCATTATTAGATGGCATGATTTTAAGAATCAATTGCCTTGCTCTGTTATTTAGCACAACTAAATGCTACAAAAGGAATCTCTGATGGTTGAATATTTTTTATGCATAATACTACTCAGACTGGGGGCCAGCTTAAGTCCCAGGGATTTTTCATGTCCATATTTGAAGCTGTGAGTGAGGATATTTATACACTGAAGTCAGGGAAGATAGTAAAAACATTTATTTGCCTGGGATTTCAGGATTTACAGACAGCATAGAAGTTTACATATACACTTGAATACACAGCAATTGTTGCTTACCACCTTCTATTTGGGATGAGGAAACTTACTTGATTTAAATAAAGAGACTTATTTTTCTAAAGTAATCACCTTGACTGGGTTTATGAAGCTATGATTTGTTATGTCTTCCTGGCTCTGTGATTTTGGCAGTAGCTGATGGAGATAACATCCCAGGGAGAAATCTCAAAAGTTGCCAGGTTCTCTTGGTGAAGGACATTTTGATCAAGAATAAAGAGACTGGACTGAACTACTGAGAGATTACAGCTATAGATTCCTTGGACAGGAAGTCTCAGGAACAGAACCTCATATGGAGCAGTCCTGTATGGGGAGAGGAATCTGCTGACAATTAGAATTGTTGGTTTTATAAGCAGAGGACCAGACAAGACACCCTGAACTATTAAGGACTGAGTAGATAAGCTTTCAAGATAAATCCTATGTATAGTTAGGAAAAAATCTTCTAGTCCTAGAGCATGGGAAGTTTAACTCCCAAGGATATAATGAACATACTACAAGTTGTAGGGGCTTAGCTGTCAAACACACTTGTACACAGCCACCTACCCTCCCCAACCTCTTCTCCCATCTTCAGTGCCCATTCTAAGGCTAGAACTGGCATCACATAGCAGTTGCAAGAACTGAACGGCATTTGCACTTAATTGGACAATATACATTATTCATGAGCCTCATGTCTATGATGATTTCGGCATTCATTAGGGGGGAAGTGAGGCATAGTTTTCTTGGTACAAAACATTTTGTATGAAATTTCATTTGCAATCCACTTTTCAATGTGAGGAATTAGAAATGCTCTTAAGCAAAGTTAGAAACTATGAAATAAATGGAAATCAAACAGCACAGCTTCTAGTGATGGCAAAGAAAGGAGTAAAAGCTGGAATTTTCACATGTGTCAATAGTCAGAGCTTGGTGGTTAGGAAGAGTGTGAGGCTCAAATTCACAGATTAATAAAAATTAAAGTGATAATACTAAGTGTATGATTATACATAAACACATGCTTGTGTATACCACTTATATAAAAAGATCTCTATTTCACATGTGAATATAGATATATACATATCTACACATTATTACTTCAGTTTTCAAAACCCTAGATAAGTTGTGAAGTATTTTTTTCTACTTCTGCAAGCCCCCCAAATATAAAGGAATCATCTTAAAGATGAATGAGGGCTACTTTTGGTGTGTCATGCCCTTCTTTTGTTCTATTTAAAATAAACACTTCAGAAATGCTAAGACTCTCCTGTAGACCAAGGCAACCCAGAATATCAGAATTTTGATCACCTAAATCAATTCCTTTGTTTTGCTAATGAAGACACTTAGGCTCAGTGAAAGGTCTAGAATCCCTAGTGTTTAGTGGTTGAGAAGTGGACAGTATGCATCTTTCCAGCAGCTGTTACACACAGCTTCCACAGAAAACCATGACTCACCTGGAACCATTAGTCAGGGACTTTGAAGTGAAACAAATCTGGGTGCAAGCGCTATATAAGCAATTATCTTCATCTTGTTTCATCTTGTAAAGCTTTATTTTCAGTTATGAAATGAGGATTGAAATTGGTTATATGTTGGAATGTTCAGAAGCAAAAACTACAGGTAAAGCTCTTTCAACAAGGCATGGCAGACACATGATTGTCTTTTTTATTATAGTATCTGGGCACACATGCCATTCTTGATATTGCATGCTAGTTTTGTCTCTTAGTGGCACTTGTCTAATTTTCTCATATAGATATGCTATTCCTTCAATAAAGTCACCTTTGAGTCCCTTTTGTATTTAATAAAACCAGCATGAGCTCAATAATGATACAAATTCTGTTTTAGATGGGGCAGTTTACAACATTCCATTTTTTCACATGTCTCTACCAACAGTGACATTCCTACCTTCAAAAATCAGAGATGAGTCTGAGTTTAAAACATCACAAAAATGCCATTCATAAGAATGCTGATGAAGTTCTTTGTTTCGGTTAGTGCTCCCAAGAACCCAGTCAGGCAAATAGCACCAACCCCTTAATAGAGGAGCAGAAGATTGTGGCTGCAAGTGGAGTTATATACCTGAAGCCTAACAATACAGGAAGGCCTAAATCCTCTATTAAGTGAGTGTTCAGTCAATACTCTGGCTCTCAGTGCAGGCTCTCTGTCCATTGCTGTGGTCTGAACTTCACAAAGTGAGGTCCCCACTTAGGGATGGTGCTTTTAAAAATGAGTTGAGAGCCAGAGAGAAAGCTCACTGTGTAGAGTTGATGTCTTGCCATGTGCTTGGTTCAGGCTTGAACACTGACATCACATAAAAGGTGCTATGGCATCAAAGGAAACTGGTGTTGTGCTGCCTTAGCCTGTCTCTCTGTTTCTATTTGTTTTTTTCTTTCTGTCTACATGAATAAAAAAAAGTAGCCTGGGAAGGTAAAATCATACTTGTATGAGGTCCAGATTCTCCCTTTTCCTGCCAAGAAAAATGGGTTGAATTAAATTGACTGATTGCTGAATATTCTCATTTAAGAAGACTCCAGAGTCAGAGGAAAGTAACTGCATCTCACCAAGGATTTGAAGCATAGCTTCAAGAGGCTCATTGTAATAATAACATTTTTTGAAATTTCCAATTAAAATTTACATTAATTTTAGACACTTCCACACTAAAATCTATGTGTTTATTTTATATTCATTTATTCCTTAAATCTTGAAGTAACATAAATGCTCCAAGTACATAATGATTTTATCTTGTTTCAGGGCATCTCAGTTCTGTGGCTGTATAACCAGAAAGGAAGAATGGTTAGCAGTCTCTCTGTCTCTATAGTATAGTATAGTTCCCAGTCGTCTCAGTTCAAGGGAGTGTGATGACCCCACAGTCTATTATTATCAGAGCTCCACTAATGGGCCTCTTTGAAGGTGTGGCTGCAGAAGACAATCAGGCTGACCTGTCCAGTCAATATTTTTCTTAAGAAACCACGAATGGTGTTTGCTTTCCCACAAAAGCTCCAAGAGCAGCTGAACTCATTTCTCTTCTGTCCATGTGTATTAATTCCTGTTTCCGTAATGAGATACAGAAAAGAAAAAAGGGAAGAGGACTGATGTGGAATCAGATTGGGCCTGATGAGTTATGGAGCCTGCCTTCTCATCAGCGATGTAAAACAGCCTGGGCTCTATTTACTGCCACTGTCAGCAGGATCGATAAATAACATTTTCAGTGACATGAAGAGGGAACACGTGAGCTCAATGAAATGAAGGGGAGCCAGAGTTAGAAGCAGACAATGCCCTTTTTTTTTTTCCTTCTGCCTTGGCAGGAGAAACCTGTTAGGCTGGGAGAAAGGGGTGTGGGCATAAATCTGGTTAGAGTTTTAAGAAGGGAGGGGGGACTTATGCCTGAGAGGATCAGAGATTTCCTGATGAAAGGGAGGCAAGAAAGGAAGTCAATATAACTTTCCTCTTACTTCACCATCCCCAGGTGAGCATATAAGCCACCATGAGTCTGGGTGTGTAGTACACCATATTCTTGGGGACTTTCAGAGGGAAATAGTTGGTTTAACGTTTATGACTGAGGAAGGTGTAGGACTCAATTAAAATCCAGAGGACAGATATTGACAGAAGACTGGGAGAATGTTGAGCATTACACAAACACTTTTGTGACTGAAGGGTTTAAGAACAGGTGACCTACAGTTCATCAGGATTCCAGTTCCTTTCAACAAGATGTAAGTCATGAATTAGCATACTCACAGAAGGAATAATTGGTGCCACCAACTGCTAGAATTATCTCTTCACTATACATAAGGGGCTGACCCCTGGGACCATCACTAGCCATTTCCATTATGGGCCTCTCGGTGCTGCATGAATGGCTGGAGCTTCTGCTGCAGCCAGCTGCTTACAGTTTGTCTGCTTTGGGAGTCCTGTGAGGCTGGCATTCTGGGAGATCAGGGACACCTACATCTGACTCTGGGTGACCCCTCTTGCTTTGTCTTATGGATAATTTTGTAACAATTCAATCTCTGCTAGGTCCTCCTCTGCCATTATATCACACTCTGTTAACAACTCAACCCCTGCTAGGTCCTCCTCTGCCATTATATCACACTCTGTGACATTTAAAAGTTATGCATAAACCAGTTTTTTAAAAATAATTTTTATTTATAAAATGGAAATACTGACAAGACCATAGAATAAGAGGGGTATAATTCCACACACAATTCTCACCACAAGAACCCCTTATCTCTTCCCCTCCCCTGACAGCTTTCCTATTCTTTATCCCTTTGGGAGCATGGGGTCAGGGTCATTATGTGGTACAGAAGTTGGAAGGTCTGGCTTCTGTATTTGTTTCCCCACTGAACATGGGCATTGGCAGGTTGATCCATACCCCTAGCCTCTCCCTCTCTTTCCCTAGTGGGAAGAGCTCTAGGGGAGCAGGGCTCCAGGACACATTGCTGGGGTCATCTGCCCAGGGAAGTCCAGTTGGCATCATGGTAGAATCTGGAACCTGGTGGCTGAAAAAGAGTTAAGATATAAAACAGAAAAAATCAGTTTTGATCATTATTGGAGCATATGGAGACAGAATGAAGGAAAGAAGAGAAGAAACCATTAACACAGGAATGGAAGGCAAAGCTGGCAGACAGAAAGGAGAGATGGATTGAAAGAAAACATAGGGAAAGGTAGAAATAGGAGAGGAGTATAAAAAGAAAAAGAAGGGGGTTGGGCAAAAGGAGGTGTGAAAAGGGGAGTAGTAAGAAACTGATGAATCCCTATTCTTATTAGCTCAGCTTCACATTTATAAACACTGTTAACTGGGTGGAAAATAACATCAGCAAAAGAAGCTTTTCTGCAGATACTGTGTTGAAAGTGCCAAGAAATGAATGTATATATTCCTGATTCTGATATATTATATATGTGTTAGAGAGAGAGAGAGAGAGAGAGAGAGAGAGAGAGAAAGAGAGAGAGAGGAAGGGAGAGAGAGGAGGTGAGAGAGAGGAGGGGATTTGTAACCCCAGATTTTAATTCCAGGTATCCTTTGGGGGAAATATGAAGACATTTCTTCTGGCAGCATGAATATGAATTAATTAAAGTTGCTTTTATTTTCCCTCAGTGTAATACAAACCTATACAGGGAAAGTCGTTTATTACTATCATGGTCCTTATAAATATGGTCATCAAGAGGAGTTAGTTGTAGGAGAACTGTAATAGATGTATCATTACAAAGATATCGTGGAGTGTCCAGGTGGTGGTGTACCTGGTTAAGTGCTCACGTTACAGTGCACAGGGACCCTGGTTCAAGCCCCAAGTCCTCATCTGCAGGGGGAAGTTTCATGAGTGGGGAAGCAGGGCTTCTGTCTATCTCCCTATCTATCTCCCCAGCCCCTCTTAATCTCTCTCTGCCTCTTTCTAATAATAATAATAATAATAATAATTAGAAAGATATCATGGAGTGGATATGCAGTCTTTGTCTAGGTCCTCAGCTGTAACTGGAGGAGTAGAAAGGTGTCAACATTGCCAGGATAATGTGTCTATTTGCAGAAAACTCATTGATCTTTATAACTAGATTGTGCCATATACCAACCTCTATATAAACAAGTCCAGTTTAATATTCATTGACCAGTTTGTTTCTGTTCATGTTATAGTTGCCTCAAGACTTTCACAGGTAGACATATACTTTCTTTCGAGAACTGTTAAAAAAAAAAGATTCCAGTCACAAATTTACAGTATCCTATTAGCAACTATATTTTAGGAGTTGAATGTAAAAGAGGCTACTTATGTGAGTGTAGATTAGGAATAAGTTAAAAAACAACAATCTCAGGGTCATGTGGTGGTTCGGCCAGTAGTACACACAGGCTACGATGTACGGGGACTAGGTTCAAACTCCCAGCCCCCACCTGCAGGGGTGGGAGCTTCACAATCAGTGGAAGAAAGCTACAGATGTCTCTCCTTTCTGTCTCTCTCTCTCTTACTCTCTCATCTTTTATAAAGAAAAAAGAAAAGAAAAAAGGAGAAAGAAGTACAACATGTTCAAGTAATTCAAGTAGTATACTGACTGAAGTATACTCAATTTAAATAAAGAGGAGTGGAACAAGATGAAATAAAATAAGGAACAGGATAGAAAAGAGACTAGATGGGGTACCAAATATAACTCCCCCTTGTTTACCAGGACCATCGTTTTAGATTCTGTTGTGTGTTCTTAAAGTTCAGAGCTCCAGCAGGCCGGGCTAGCTTCGCGGAGGCAGACAGAAACTCGGGGACACACGGCTGAGCAGGGAAGCTGTATTTCTTTATTCAGGAACAACGATTTATAAACTAACCCAAACTAATCACCACACAAATCTGTCCTGCATCCTTCTCCCCCTGCAACTCTGCCAAGAAGAACTCTCAAAGTCTGTCGGGTTTCCGGGGGTTGGGAGAAGAGGGCCCGGGGAACTAGCAGGGGCCATACCACAATCTCCCAGAGCTGGGGGGGGGGGGGTGGTGAGACCAAAACCAATGTGAAGCATAGACAGTTGTGAAAGTAGTAGGTTGAATTCACATAGTTTAGGGAGCTTGGCTGTGGTCCCAGCACAAGCATGTTATTCCTCCATGACTCTCTGAATCAAGTAACTAACCGTCTATTCTAGAATGTTATAGCAGAACGGACTTTCATTATGATAGACACTAAAGTGCTGAAGGCATTTATTGAATAGTTTAAGATATCTGGTAGTTATCTTCAGATAATGTAATGGGGGGCATGTTACATGAGAAAGATAAGGAGTTCTAATCCAACCATTGTAACAACTGCTATACAAACAAGAAATAAAAACTTTCCTTACTACTTAAGGGCTGGTGTGACCCCATGATTAAGATTAATTAGAGCTAGTGCTTGGGCTAGAGTTAGAGAGACAGTGTTAGGGTTAGGAGGGACAGAGCTAGGGTTTGAGGATTAGATTTAAGATGATAAAACAATCAAGAGGGGCCAGGTGGTGGTGCACCTGGTTAAATGCACATGTTACTGTGCTCAAAGACCCGGGTTCAAAACCCCTGGTCCCCACCTGCAGAGGTAAAGCTTCATGAGTGATGAAGCAGGGCTGCAGGTGTCTCTCTGTCTCTCCCCCTCTCTACCTTCCCCTCCCTTTTCAATTTCTCTCTGTCTCTATTCAATATAATATATATATGTATTTATATATATATTAAAGAAAACAATAAGGAAAAATAAAAAAGATAAAATAACTTTTCCTTTTATCCTCGACATGTATTGATCAAGAGAACTATAAAGGCTTTTTCTAGAAGAACTACAAAATCTAAATGCACCAATCACAGACAAAGAAATTGAAACTGTTATTAAGAATATCCCCAACAACAAAAGTCCTGGACCAGATGGCTTCACAAACGAATTCTACAAAACATTCAGGAAACAGTTAATACCCATACTTCTTAAGCTATTCCATAAGATTGAAGAAACAGGAACATTCCCTTCCACCTTCTATGAAGCCAACACCACCCTGATACCAAAAGCTGATAGGGACAGAACAAAAAAGGAAAACTACAGACCAATATCTCTGATGAACATAGATGCCAAAATATTAAACAAGATCTTGGCCAACCAGATACAGCAACACATCAAAAAGATTGTTCATCATGACCAAGTGGGATTCATCCCAGGAATGCAAGGCTGGTTCAACATCCATAAGTCAATCAATGTCATTCACCACATCAATAAAAGCAAAGCGAAAAACCACATGATTATCTCAATAGATGCAGAGAAAGCCTTTGACAAAATCCAACACCCAGTCATGCTCAAAACTCTACAAAAAATGGGAATAGATGGGAAATTCCTCAAGATAGTGGAGTCTATATATAGCAAACCTACAGCCAACATCATACTCAATGGACAGAAGCTGAAAGCATTCCCCCTCAGATCGGGGACTAGACAGGGCTGTCCACTGTCCCCGTTACTCTTCAACATAGTATTGGAAGTTCTTGCCATAGCAATCAGGCAAAAGAAAGAAATCAAAGGGATACAGATTGGAAGGGAAGAAGTCAAGCTCTCACTATTTGCAGATGATATGATAGTATACATAGAAAGATCTAAAGAATCCAGTAGAAAATTACTGGAAGTTATTAGGCAATATAGCAAGGTATCAGGCTACAAAATCAATGTACAAAAATCAGTGGCATTTCTTTATGCAAACACTAAATCTGAAGAAGAAGACATCCAGAAATTACTCCCATTTACTGTTTCAGCAAAATCAATCAAATACGTAGGAATAAAGTTGACCAAAGAAGTGAAAGACTTGTATGCTGAAAACTATGAGTCGCTACTCAAGGAAATAGAAACTGATACCAAGAAATGGAAAGATATCCCATGCTCATGGATTGGAAGAATAAATATCATCAAAATGAATATTCTCCCCAGAGCCATATACAAATTTAATGCAATACCCAGCAAAGTTCCACCAAGCTTCTTTAAGAGAATAGAACAAACACTACAATCATTTATCTGGAACCTGAAAACACCTAGAATTGCCAAAACCATCTTGAGGAAAAGAAACAGAAATGGAGGCATCACACTCCCAGACCTTAAACTATATTATAAAGCCATCATCATCAAAACAGCATGGTACTGGAACAAAAATAGGCACACAGACCAGTGGAACAGAACTGAAAGCCCAGAAATTAATCCCAACACCTATGGGCATCTAATCTTTGATAAGGGGGCCCAAAGGATTAAATGGAAAAAGGAGGCTCTCTTCAATAAATGGTGCTGGGAAAACTGGGTTGTAACATGCAGAAGAATGAAATTGAACCACTTTATTTCACCAGAAACAAAAATCAACTCCAAATGGATCAAAGACCTAGATGTCAGACCAGAAACAATCAAATACTTAGAGGAAAACATTGGTAAAACACTTTCCCACCTATACCTCAAGGACATCTTTGATGAATCAAACCCAATTGCAAGGAAGACTAAAGCAGAAACAAACCAATGGGACTACATCAAATTGAAAAGCTTCTGCACATCCAAAGAAACTATTAAACAAACAGAGAGACCCCTCACAGAATGGGAGAAGATCTTCACATGCCAGACATCAGACAAGAAACTAATCACCAAAATATATAAAGAGATCAGCAAACTTAGCACCAAAAAAGCAAATGACCCCATCCAAAAATGGGCAGAGGATATGAACAAAACATTTACCTCAGAGGAGATCCAAAAGACTAACAAACATATGAAAAACTGTTTTAGGTCACTGATTGTCAGAGAAATGCAAATTAAGACAACACTAAGATACCACCTCACTCCTGTAAGAATGGCATACATCAAAAAGGACAGCAGCAACAAATGCTGGAGAGGATGTGGGGACAGAGGAACCCTTTTACATTGCTGGTGGGAATGTAAATTGGTACAGCCTCTGTGGAGAGCAGTCTGGAAATCTCTCAGAAGGCTAAACATGGACCTTCCATATGATCCAGTAATTACTCTCCTGGGGTTATACCCCAAGGACTCTATAACACCCAACCAAAAAGAGGTGTGTACTCCTATGTTCATAGAAGCACAATTCATAATTGTGCAAGCAACCCTGGTGCCCAACAACAGATGAGTGGCTGAGAAAGCTGTGGTATATATACACAATGGAATACTATGCAGCTATCAAGAACAATGAACCCACCTTCTCTGACCCATCTTGGACAGAGCTAGAAGGAATTATGTTAAGTGAGCTAAGTCAGAAAGATAAAGATGAGTTTGGGATGATCCCACTCATCAACAGAAGTTGAGTAAGAAGATCTGAAAGGGAAACTAAAAGCAGGACCTGATCAAATTGTAAGTAGGGCACCAAAGTAAAAATCCAGTGGTGAGGGGTAGACATGCAGCTTCCTGGGCCAGTGGGGGGTGGGAGTGGGTGGGAGGGATGGGTCACAGTCTTTTGGTAGTGGGAAGGGTGTTTATTTTGCTACTCCTAGCAAAATGTAGACATATAAATCAGTAGTTAATTAATATGAGGGGGGAAAATCAATTGTATGTCTCAAAATTTTTCAAAACACAAACTGAATCTTTTTAATATATAGGCTGTGTATTTGATATGCGGACTCTCTCAAAAGCCTAGACCAAGTAGATTAGAAACATCCAATAGCACAGCTATATACAAGATACTGGGTACTGTACAGCAAACCATAACAAAAGGACTTTTCAAAGTTAACCCAATTACCAAATAATGTGATGATAACATTAACTATTGATTGTCTTTTTGAACCCTAAGACAGCAGGAACCTCACATCTCCACTATAGAGCCCCTACTTCCCCCAGTTCTGGAACCCTTGGATAGGGCCCACTTTCCCGTATGCCTCTCCCAATCCATACCAAATAATATTGCATCCGCTGATCACAACCTAACCAATGCAACGATTGCCACCTCAACATTCTTCACCTCAGACTGTGTCCAGAGACTTCACGTGTGGAATGACAACCCTTCAGCTTCATTACTCGGGTGAGACCTTTCCTTTTATAGTACACTCTAATTTCATCTCAGGTGGTTCACTTTCTAACAAAGTCCCATAACCTAGATATACACCAGTTTCTGTGGGAGAGAGCTTATGTTCACATGTATCCATAAACTACTGCAAAATATATACCTGAAAGCAGAAGTACACTAGAGTTTGCAGTGAGTACCTCCCTAACACTTCCTCTCCACTATTCCAAGCTTTGGGTCCATGACTGCTCAACAATTTGTTTGGCCTCGTATGTTAACTCTCTTTTCAATCACCAGGTTCCAGATGCCACCAGGATGCTGGCCAGGCCTCCCTGGATTGAAGACCCCACCAATGTGTCCTGGAGCTCAGCTTCCCCAGAGACACACCCTACTAGGGAAAGAGAGAGGCAGACTAGGAGTATGGACCGACCAGTCAACGCCCATGTTCAGCGGGGAAGCAATTACAGAAGCCAGACCTTCTACCTTCTGCAACCCACAATGACCCTGGGTCCATGCTCCCAGAGGGATGGAAAATGGGAAAGCTATCAGGGGAGGGGGTGGGAAATGGAGATTGGGTGGTGGGAATTGTGTGGAGTTGTACCCCTCCTACCTTATGGTTTTGTTAATTAATCCTTTCTTAAATTAAGAAAAAAAAGAAGAAAAAAAAAGGCTTTTTTCTGCCTTTCAAAAGTTGATATGTCAAGCTCTAACCTTGTTAACTGCTGATTTGGCCTTCATTAGTTTCCACTTTAGATGACTGCTCCATCTATCTTAGCTTAATACATTACTGTGCCAACATATAGGTGTTCTTTATTATACTCAAGTAGCACATTGAAGCACATTTCAATTTAAAATGACACACAAATCTAGCTTACCTCACCCTTTAATTTGACTCAGTGATAACACAGTATGGGCATAACAGACAGACAATGTACAGACTATTAGCAATTGAACAGTGAATCACTGTTAGAGTCTATCATCTTAGTAGTTATTTAACTGAGTCACATATGATCAAGTTGAATATTTCATGTATGCCTGTATCTTGCTTCCTGAAAGACTATGTAGAAAGCGTATTTGGTTTAACATTTGAAATACAACTGCATGCTTTACCCATGAAAATATAGCTACTGATGTTTATAGTAAATAAATAAATAAATAAATAAAAACAAGAGGAACAATTGATTTTTACTCTCGTGTACATATTTATTTTAATTTTTTAAGCTGGGGCCAGGTGATGGTGCACCTAGTTGAATGTACATGTTACAATTTATAAGGACCCAGGTTCAAACCCCCAGTCCTCACTTGTAGGGGAGAGGATTCACAAGTGGTGAAGCTGGTCTACAGGTGTCTCTTTCCCTCTCTATCACCCCCTTTCCTCTCAGTTTCTGACGGTCTCTATCCAATAATTAAATAAAGATAATAAAAAAATTTAAATATAATTTTTAAGCTCTTTGAAGGAAAATGTTTGGAAAAGTACTTTAAGAATTAGGGATATGGGGCTTACTGTTGACTCACTGATGTTACCATGTTGAAGAACCCTGGTTCGATTCCCCATTCCCCATATGCAGGGGAATAGTTTCATGAATGGTACAGAAATGCTGCAGATGGTTCTCCTCTGTTTCTCTTTCCCCAAATCTATCTTTCACTCTCTATCAAAAATATGGGAAAAGGAAAACAAAAATTGCTTCCAGGAATCGTGGGCTCATATAGATTGAGCACTAGCAATAACACGGCAAAAATAAAGAAATACTAAGGCTCTAGAACAGTTCTCTTATGTTTTTGAAATCCTTTGTGGGGGTGAGGGGGAGAGGGAGAGTTTTCAGTTAATCACTAGACAGTAGCAAAACAAGTTCATTGACTTTTCAGTAATCATAGTAGGGTCTTTTTCTTATTTGTTTCTTGAGAAAGTAGTAAAAGAGTTATTGAGGAAACTCAATCAGGGGCCACGCAGCAGCACACCTGACTGAGCACACACAGTACAATGCACAAGGACCTGGGTTCAAGTCTACAGTCCCCACCTTCAGAGGGGATGTTTCACAAGCTTTTTCTTTTTCCTACTGTATCTGTCCTTCCCCCATTTTCCTTCTCTCCTATCAAAATAAAAGACATCTCAAAGCCATATATGTATATATACACATATATACACATATATGCACACATACAATAACAGTACATATGGATATATCATATATATTATATAATAGGCAATTGTTGAATGATCAGTCACTCTGTCACAAGAAAGTTACAACTCTTTTTCCACGCACTGAAATTGAGATTTGATTTTTTTTCCAGTTCTTAGTTCATAGTTCTTATTTGTCCTTCAAATAAAAAGCCTTGGATAACTGCCTTGTTTGTGTACTCTGAACTTTTCAGTTGGCTATATGCCTTGGTTTTATTTAGTAATATTGCTTCCTTCCTACAGCATTAGTCAGAGTCATTTTTATCAAAAGTGACAGAGACTTTCTAGTTACAGCAGACAATGAATTTCTTTGTTGTTTTGTTGCTGTTGGTTTGTTTAACATAGTTTGAAATGGGTTATAGGATAATAGCCTTAGGCACTGCTAGATCCAGGTGCTCAAATTATGTTGTCAGGGTTCCTGCAGCCCTGCCATCTCTAGATTCTTATCCTCACCATATAATTGTGTTATTCTCAAATAAACTCTATCCAGGTGGTGAGGAAGATGGCTTATAGCACCCACAGGCCCTTATCTTAATGGTTCACCATCTAAACAGAACCCAAACATTCTTTTTTAATGCTGGTACATAGAATATTAGAAAGGTGTCTGACTAAGCCTATGGAGATCCCATTCTAATTACTGGACTCATTTGTACTTAGGTCTAGCCTGATTTTTTGAGTCAAGTTGAGGTCAGAGGGCTCAAGGAGATTCCGTGATTAACATCTATGTCCTAACCACATGGAATGATCTATAGTGAGGCATGAAATGGACGGAGCACCCATACCTTTCATTGGGGGAAAAAAAGGAACTAGAAAGAAGACACCATGTCATCTTGCATACTTAGGTTCCTAACTTCAGATCACTTCAAATAAACATTTCTCCTTATTTTTCTGTCCTTGGAACTCTATAGTCCTTTATAATAAGGGCCCACACAAGGATCCTGGTTCAAGCCTCTGGCTCCCTACCTGCAAGGGGGTTGCTTCACAATTAGTGGAGCAGGTCTGCCGGTATCTTTCTCTCCCCCCTCTATCTTCCCCTCATCTCTCAATATCTCTCTGTCCAATCGAATAAAAATGGGAAAAATGACCTCTAGGACCAGTGGATTTGTAGTGCAAGCACTGAGCTCCAGAGATAATCCTGGACACACACAATAAATAAATAAATAGGCATTTACCCCCCCCCCCAATTAAAAAGTTTTTAAAGAAAAGGATTTTTTTTTTCATGATTCAGTTGTTGGGTAGAGTTGTATTTCTTTAAGCTTTTATTTCATGATCTATAAATGGGGTCATAATAACATTCTGTTCATAGGGTCAATCAGAGACAAGCTTTTCCTATCTAATATCCTTATTGTTCTTCTTTCTAATTACTTAATCCAAATTTTCCTAGGAGTGGAACTATTGCATGATTTGAAACCCAGTTTTTCTTGCAGATGTAAGTGGAAATTGTTGAGTGATATATTGATAAAAGTATCCTTCAAAAGGGGTTTATGCAGTTGTAATCTACACTTGCTTGTCTTTATTTCTTCTTTCTGCCTGCAGTTATATGTGATATCCCTAGTGTTAAGAGCTATCCATGAAGAAAAGACAAAGAGACTGCTGAGACCTTGATTCTGGCAGCCTTAAGCTGCTAAAAGAATGCCAGCAACCTCTTACCTTTAGAGTTCTTGCTATTTTGGGGGGAAAAATCTTGTGTGTTTAATCTTCTCTAGTTAGGTTGCTTGCAGCCAAATGAAATATGTAATTTGATAAGATTATTTCTTTTAGTGATCTAAAGAGGTAGTCAGATAAATTACTCTTTAAAATGATGCAAATAAGAACTTTGATGTTGATTGCTGTTGTTGTTCTAACTAGAAGGTGTCAATGAAAATATGCTTATTATCTTAACTATCAAGACACTGAAGCATGGCCCAACTTAAAGAAAGAAGAGTGGAATAAAATAAAATGAAATGGGAAACATGATAGAAAAGAGAATAGATGGGGTAACAAATATAAAACTCCTTGTTTACCAGGGCCATAATTTTATATTCTGTTGTGAAAGGAGTAGGTTGAATCAATATGGTACAATTTCGCTGAAAACAGTGTACTCTGGTATTGATTTATGAGACATTCCTGATTTAAAAAAAACACAAAAACTTAGGATGGGAAAATCATTTATCTTACATTTGATAGGAACAATGATGTTTATAGAGAAATTCATATTCATAAATGCAACTGTCTAATAGATTGCCAGTTACATGGTAGATGCCTGAAGATTTGTTTTCTTTTCATTCTTTTCCCTGTCTGCCTCTACTGCAGGGATGTGTCTTTGCAGGAAGAGGCAGCTCCTTCAATAATATGTAAACTCTGATAAGTTCCAGGTGCACCCAGGAGGTGGTCACAACAAACAGTTTTTTCTTTCTACAAGGAAAATCCAAACATGAATTGTGGAAAGTGAGTTTTGTAGCAGACTGTTTTATAGAAGACTTGACAACACTGGTCCTTAATTCTGGTTGGCTCTTCAGAGTAGGTCTTATTAATGAAGTGGTATTAGCACTGTTGGGAGAGACCAGCTCATTGAAATATTCAGTTTGCTATCAATGTCACCCTCCACCCAGGCCTGGTGGGGAGGCAGCTTCCACCATAAGCGTTTCCATGACAATATAGCACATTTAGTCAGCAGCACCTCCTGAGTAAACAGTAATCCTTCAGAAAAACAAGAAGGTCATTACAGCAGCTTGTCAAATCAATGCAGAGGGTGTCGGGCCCGATTAAGGCATCTTCTCTTGCAGCTGACACAGTGTCAATAGTACTGGGCCACTACTGCTCAGGCAGATGATTGAAGTGAAGTGCCCATCAGTCAGGGCGTTGAGGTGGACTAACGATTCCCTGCACTGCCTATTAGAGCGACATGACAGCTCAATCCTGTTTGCTGGCAAAGAAAAAGAGGGAGAGAGAGAGAAAAAAAAGGGGGAAAATAGTGACCTTGTTGCATTGTTTGAAGCTGAATTAAATTGACAAGAGCAGCTAATCTTTACCTAGGGCGATTAACAGAATTAAGGAGCACAGCAAAGGCACTCAAGGTTTCAACTTCTATGTAAGGGCTCAGGGATATTTATGATGTAGGAAACTCTCCTTTGGTATTCAGGTATGATCCAGATATATATATATATATATATATTCTGGACCAAGTCTTCTCCAAATGAAGCATGTGTAATCCCATTAACACCCTGCAAAACAACATGTAAGGACACAGGCACTCAGTGAATATGCTTCTTGCATCAGCCCAGAAACCTATTCTTGCCAATGGCACTGGCTGATTATTTTAGACTTATGAGTCTGGGCTGGAGAAAGTCATAAATACACAGGGTTTTTAAATATATTTCCCTAGAGAAATATTTTGCCTTATTTTAAATTTTCTAAGCCCATGATTCTAGGGTGATTCTTTCTAGACCATCCAGTGTTTCAGCAAAATGAAAGAAGTGATTTATGGCAAGAGAACAGAATTCTTGAGGAAGGAATGAGAAATTTGAGAGATCTTGGACAAATATTACATCTTTTTTTCTCACTTACAGGAACATTCTATACTTGATGCAACTAAAAACATGGGAGCTAGTACAAGCATTTAGGTACAAATTTAAACAATGTTATTAAGGTGAAAAATTTACTTTCATATATAAAAGTACATTTAGTATTTACTAAAAATAATCTGCAGTGTTCAAAATCTGGGATCATCAAGTATTTGTTTGTTAAGAATCATGCAGTAAATAGCTTAGGTTTTGTGTATTTTACCATTGTTGTTATTGGAAGTGAACTCTATCATAACAGTATAAAAAGTCACAGACAAGGGTTCAGGTCCTAGAACACCGTGGCAGAGTGGAAACCTGAGAAGTGTTACACATGCACAAATTACTGTGTTTTACTGTTGGCTATAAACCATTAATCCCACAATAAAGAAATTTTAAAAAGTCACAGATAATATGTAAATTATAAGTGATTATATTAAAAAATTCTTTATAATAATAGTGAACTGATTTGTTCTGATGACTGCAGTTTACAGACCTCTGATGGAGAAGACTGTAGTAATTCCATTTATCCAACAAACATTCATGTAATTCTTTGTATTCGTCAGATACAGGGCTAGCTAGCTATTAAAGAAAAATCCCTATGCTTGAAGAAATGAAGTAACAGGAAAGAGGAGATTTTGGGGGCTACATGTTTAAGACTCTTCATCTGAGTAAGGCACATAAAGATTGTATAGACAGAGGTTATAGTGTTGAAAGAGGTTATGATGTGTTTATGTGCAAGAGAGAGGTTTGAAATCAATATGGGGAATAGATATAAGGCTTTGTATGATAAGCTAAAGAATTCAGAAAGAACATTGATACAAAGATCCTCAACAAAATTTTGGCTAGTTGAATGCAATGACATACTAAGAGAATCCACCAAGAACAATTGGGATTCATCCCTGGGAAACAAATAATTCAACAGCTATTAGTCAATGTCATACATCATATCAACAAAAAGAAAGATAAAAAATCACATTATCATATCAATTTATGCAGAAAAATATTTGAGAAGATCTAACAAATTTACGATAAAGACTCTCAAGAAATTGGGAGTGGTAGAAAATTCTTAAACACAATAAAGGCTATAGATGAAAAGCCCATGCCTAACATCATACTCAGTGGAAAAATGCTTAAAACTTTCCTCTGTAAAGTCAGAGACTAGACAAGGATATCCACTCTCATCACTCCTATTCAACAATCTTAGAAGTCCTTGCCAGTGTAATCAGGCAAGAAAGAGAGATCAAAGGAGTTCATGGTGGAATAGCCAGAACTTACTTTTTTATTTTTAGCAGAAATTATATGACATTATTCCTAGAGGGCCCCCCAAACAGGGAATCATCAATAAATTCAGTAGAATAGCAGGACACAAAAGCAATACCAATAAATCTGTGGCATTTCTGTACACAAATGATGAGTCAGAGGAAAGGGAATCGAAAGAAACAATCCCATTAACAGCTGAACACAAGAAGTTAAAATAAATCTAAAAAAGAAGAATAAATGAGAATAAATCTAAAAAAGAAGATTATCGGACTTTTGGAGCTGTGGTTACAGAGTGGGAGGCATTTCCGTTGGCTTCCATGACAAACTAGAGTTAATATCTATATATTTTTTTATTTTCAAAATAAAAAATACCAGGGAGTCGGGCTGTAGTGCAGCGGGTTAAGCGCAGGTGGCGCAAAGCACAAGGACCGGCATAAGGATCCCGGTTCAAATCCCAGCTCCCCACCTGCAGGGGAGTCGCTTCACAGGCGGTGAAGCAGGTCTGCAGGTGTCTATCTTTCTCTCCTCCTCTCTGTCTTCCCCTCCTCTCTCCATTTCTCTCTGTCCTATCCAACAACAACAACAATAAAACAACAAGGGCAACAAAAAGGTATAAATAAATAAAATAAATATTTAAAAATAAATAAAAATAAATAAAAATTAAAAATACCTATATCTTTAAAGCTTTTCCAAAATACCGAAGACACAGATATACTCCCTTCTATCTTCTATGAGGTCAACATCACTCTGATAGCAAAAGCAGATAAGAATAAGAATACAAAAAAAAAAACAAAACTACAGATCAATATCTCTAATGATCACAGATACTAATATATTGAACAAAATTCTAGCCAACTGGACACAGCAATGCATTAAAAAAACTGTACATCATAACTAAATGGGATGCAAGTTTGATTCAATATACATAAATCAGTAAATGGGATCCACCTCAGTAAAAGAAAAACCAAAAACCACATGATTGTCTCAATAGATTCATCAGGTAAAGAATCTCTACAAGAAAACTATGGGACATTATTAAAAGAAATAGGGGCGACACAAAGAAGTGAAAGAACATTCCTTGTTCATGGATTAGGAGAAAATCATTAAAATTACTATACTTCCAAAAGTAATCTAGAGATTCAATGAGATCCCTATCAAAATTCCAAGACATATTTCAAGGAAATTGAACAACTTATCTAAAAAAATGTGTGGAAGTATTAAAAAAATAACATTAATAACCAAAGCACTCCTGAAGATAAAAAAGAAAAATGGAGTCATCACAATTTCAGACTTCAGTTTATAGTTAATACACAGCAGCAGTAATTGAAACAGTGTGATAATGGAACAAAAATGTACAGTTGGACCAGTGGAATAGAAAAGAGAGCCCAGAACTAAGCCCTCATATGTATAGACACCTAATATATGACAAACAGGCCAAAACTTTCCGGGGAGGAAAAATAAGTTTTCTTCAACAACTGGTGCTGGGAGAACTCTTTAGAAAAGCCACATGCAGAAAAATTACTAGACTACCACTTAACATCATATACTAAAATTAGCTCAAACTGGGTCAAAGATCTGGATATAAGACCTGAAATTATAAAATACATAGAATAACATATCAGTGAAACACTTCAGGATCAAAGATGTATTTGGAGGAGGCCAAACTACTAGTGATGTACCTGCTTGAGTGAACATATTACCGAGTATAAAAGCCTGGTTTCCAGCCCCTGCTCCCAAACGGATAGGGGTGGCAGGGGGCAGGGGAGCTTGTTTCATGAGTTGTGAAGCAAGTCTGTAGGTGTCTATTTCTCTCTCTCTCCCTATCAACCCACCCCCTCTCAGTTTCTTTCTGTCCTATCAAATAAAATAGAAATAAAAAAATTAAAAAATGGCTGCCATGAGTTGTGGATTTATAGTGCTGTCACTTAGCCTCAGTGATAACTCTGATGGCAGAGAAAAAAAACACATTTGGAGACTCAATCCCAAGGGAAAAGGAAATTAAATAATGATGATAATAATAATAATAATAAGTAAATGTAACAACATCAAATTTAAAAGCTTGTATGCATAAGCAGACAATCTAGCAACTGGGAGAATATATTTGCACACCAACTATCTATAGGCACTTGATATCAAACATCTAAAAGAATTCATCCAACTCAACATAAAGGAAAAAAAAAACAATAACACTGGGCAGAGGATATAAGTAGACAGTTCTCTAAAGAAGATATACACATGACCCACAGATATATGCAGAAATGTTGCACTTCATTCATTATTGGTGAAATGCAAATTAAAACCACACTGAGATTCCACCTCACAGTTGTGAGAATGGCCTTCATTAACAAAATAGGAAACAATAAGTATTGTAGAGAACATGGAGAAAGAAGAGCTCTGTTGCACTGTTGGTGGGAATACAAACTGGTGCAGCCATTGTGGAGAACAGTATGGAGAATCCTTAAACAAATGCAAATGTAAATTCCTTATGATCCAGCAATACCATTTCTAGGCACTTATTAAAACACACACACACACACACACACACACACACACACAAGCACTAATTTGTAAGTCACTAATAAAAAGAAAGAAAAATAGTTTTTATGATGGTCTTACCTATTATATATGTTTTCTTTCTTTTTTAAAAAATATTTATTCATTCCCTTTTGTTGCCCTAGTTGTCTTCTTATTGTAGTTATTATTGTTGTCATCATTGTTGGATAGGACAGAGAGAAATGGAGAGAGGAGGGAAAGACAAGAGAGGGGGAGAGAAAGACAGGCACCTGCAGACCTGCTTCACCGCCTGTGAATCGACTGCCCCGCAGGTGGGGAGCCAGGGGCTCAAACCGGGATCCTTATGCCAGTCCTTGCGCTTTGTGCCATATGTGCTTAACCCGCTGCGCTACTGCCCAACTCCCTTTTCTTTCTTTTTTTTTAAAATTTTTGTTTATTTATTGGGGGTTAATGTTTTATAGTCGACAAATTGTGCTGCTATGAAAATAGGTATACACAGATCTTTTCAGATGGGTGTGTTATGTTCCTTAGGATATATCCCCAGGAGAGGAATTACAGGGTTATAGGGTAGGTCTATTTCTAGCCTTCTGAAAATTCTCCAGACTGCTCTCCACAGAGGTTGGACCAACTGACATTCCCACCAGCAATGCAAGAGGGTTCCTTTGTCCCCTAAACCTCTCCAGCATTTGTTGCTGCTACCTTTTCTGACGTTTGACATCCTCACAGGAGTGAAGTGGTATCTCATTGCTGTTTTTATTTTTACTTCCCTGACAATCAAAGACTTGGAACATTTTTTCATGTGTTTCTCTGCCTTTTGGATCTCTTCCGTGGTGAATATTCTGTCCATGTACTCTCCCCATTTTTGGATGGGGTTATTTGTTTTCATGTGTTTGAGTTTGGCAAGTTCTTTATATATTTTGGTTATTAGCCTCTTGTCTCATGTATGGCATGTAAAGATATCATATTCTGTAAGGGGTCTCTTGGTTTGGGTAGTTGTTTGTTTTGCTGTGCAGAAGCTTTTTAATTTGATGTAGTCCCATAGGTTTATGCTTGCCTTAGTCTTCTTTGTAATTAAATTTGTTTCATTGAAGATGCCTTTAAAATTTATGTGGAAAAGATTTCTGCCAATATTTTCCTCTAAGTATCTGATAGTTTCTGGTCTAACTACCAAGTCCTTGATCGACTTGGAATTTACTTTTGTATTTAGTGAAATAGAGTGGTTAAGCTTCATTCTTCTACATGTTTCAACCCATTTTTTCCAACACCATTTGTTGAAGAGACTCTGCTTTCCCCATTGAATAGTATGGGCACCTTTGTCAAAAATTAGATGTCTATAGGTATGGGGGCTTACTTCTGGACTCTCAATTTTACTCCACTGGCCAGTGTGTCTATTCATTTTCCTGTACCAAGCAGTTTTGAGGACAACGGCCCTATAATACAATTTGAGATCTGGGAGTGTAATGGGCCCCGATCTGTTCTTTCTTCTCAAGATTGTTTTGGCAATTCTAGGTCTTTTCTGGTTCCAGATAAGCATTTGTATCATTTGTTCTATTCTCCTAAAAATGTGGTTGGGATCTTGATGGGGATAGCATTAAATCTGTATATGGCTCTGGGTAGTATATTCATTTTGATGATGTTAATTCTCCTAGCCCATGAACATGGAATATCTTTCCAATTCTTTGTGTCTTTTTCAATTTCCTTGAGTAGTGACTCATACTTTTCAGTATACATGTCTTCACTTCTTTGGTAATTTTATTGTTTTTGTTGCTATAGTAAAAGGAATTGATTTCTGTATTTCATCTTCTTCTAACTTAGTGTTTGCATTGAGGAATGCCACTGACTTTTGAATGTTAATTTTGTAGCCTGACACCTTACTGTATTGCCTGTAGATTTCCAAAAGCTTCTTGCTGGATGCATTAGGTTTTACTATGATACTAACATGTCATCTGCAAATAGGGAGAGTTTGACCACTTCTCTTCCAATCTGTATGCTTTTAATTCCTTGCTCCTGCCTGAATGCTATGGCAAGAACTTCTAACATTATGTTTAATAATGGTGATAGTGGGCAGACCTGTCTAGTACCTGATCTGAGGGGAAATGCTTCCAGTTTTTCACCATTGAGTATGACATTGGCTGTAGGTTTGCTATATATAGACTCCACTATCTTGAGAAATTTTCCATCTATTCCCATTTTTTGTAGTGTTTTGATCATAAAGGTATATTGTATTTTGTCAAAGGCATACTCTGCATCTATTGATATGACTAGGTGGTTTTTTGGTCTTGCTTTTGTTGATGTTGTGGATCACGTTGATTGATTTACGTATATTAAACCAACCTTACATGCCTTGGAATAACCCCACTTGGTCATGATGAACAACCTTTTTAATATACTGCTGTATCCGGTTGGATAGAATTTTGTTCAATATTTTTGCATCTATGTTCATCAGAGATATTGGTCTGTAGTTTTCTTTTTTTGCTTGTGTCCCTGTCTGCTTTTGGTATCAAAGTAATGTTGGTTTCATAGAAGCTGGAAGGGAGTATTCCAGTGTCTTAAATCTTCTGGAAGACTTTTAAAAGTAGGGGTATTAGTTCTTCTTTGAATGTTTTGTAGAATTCATTTGTAAAATCATCTGGTCCATGACTTTTATTCTTGGGAAGGTTTTTGACAACTGTTTTAATTTCATTATCAGTGATGGGCCTGTTCATGTTATCTAGCTAATCTTTACTTAGTTTTGCAAGTTGGTAGGTATCTAGGAAATCGTCCATTTATTCCAGGTTCTTTAGCTTGGTGGCATTTAGGTGTTCATAAAAGCGGTGTGTGTTGTGATATCTCCTCCATCATTTACTATCCAATTTATTTTGGGTCTTCTTCCTTTTTTGTTTAGTGAATATGGCTAAAGTTTGTTGATTTTGTTCACTCTTTTAAAGAACCAACATATATTTTCATTGATCTTTTGTATGGTTCTCTTATATTCAATGTTACTGATTTCTGCCCTAACTTTAGTGATTTCTGTCCTTCTGGTTGCTTCAGTGTCCCCTTGTTCTTATTCTCTAGGTCTTTAAGATGTGCAATCAGGCTGTTTATTTGTGCTTTTTCTTGTTTCCTAATGTGTGCTTGTATGGCTATGAACTTCCCTCTCAGTTCTGACTTAGCTGTGTCTCAAATATTTTGATAGCTTGTGTCTTCATTTTCATTGAACTCGGGATTGCCCATGAGACAAGTCCCTGGATCTTCTCTCACCTTGACACTAGCATCCTGCATAGAGAAAAACCTGTAGGGTTCCACCCCTGCCACCCCGGAACATTCTCTTAGACCCCTGCATCTGGTGCACAACATTTTCATTGAACTCTTCAAACATTTTGATTTCTTCCTTTATTTCCTTTTTGACCCTGTAGTTGTTAAGTAGTGTGCTGTTGAGCTTCCACATTTTGGGACTATTACTAATCTTTTGTTGATTGTTAAGTGCTAGTTTAACTCCACTGTGGTCTGAGAAGATGCTTAGGATGATTTCAATGCTCTTGAATTGGCTGATGCTGTCTTTGTGGCATAACATATGGTCTATCCTTGAGAATGACCCATGTGGATTTGAGTAAAATGTAAATTCCAGTTTCTTTGGATGAATGACTCTGAAAATGTCCAATAGTTTTAGTGTATCTATCTCCTTATTTAGCTACCTCATGTTTTTATTGATTTTCTGCCTGGATGATCTGTCAAGTTCAGAGAGTGAGTTATTGAAGTCTCCTACTATGACTGTGTTGCTGTTAAAATAATGCTGTAGCTCTTT